>NC_053489.1:656296092-656353592 GCF_905171775.1 Rana temporaria | reverse complement strand
GGTAAAATCTCCATTGAAGAGATCCAGTTTGCGAAGGAAAGGAGGATCAATATGTGCTGCTGGTGGGGCCACCATTGAAAAGAACCGGTTGGGGAAGGAAATAAAGATCTTTATTTGATGCTGGTGGGGCCACCATTGAAGAGACCCTCCAACAAATTACAGGTTTTCAATTATACCTGCCACTAAAAATGTAAGAAAAAAAATAGCAGGAAGTAAAAAACGCTTTAACGCTAAAAGCTTCGTACACACAATCGAACTTCCAACCAACTTTTCCGTGGATTTTGGTTCAAAGGGCGTTGGCCGTGAACTTTAGGGGTGCAACGGATCAAAAAAACTCCGTTCCTCGGATCAGGAGTCACGGATCGGATCATTTTTCGGATCGGCAAAAAAAAAAAAAAATCCACCCCCCCCCCACTGTAATTCCTCCTCCCTCCTCCTCATCGCCACGGCTCCGGAGCTAGGCCTTTCCTAGCGTTATGGTCGCGGCTCCGGAGGTAGGCCGAACCCGCGGCTTCGACCTAGCTCCGGAGCCGTGGCAATCCGCTGATCACAGTGTGTTCCGATCCGAAGGGGGTGACCCGTTCGGATCACGGATCAACTATGATCTGTTGCACCCCTAGTGAACTTGTTCTGCATACACACGGCACAGCGTTTTCACCCAACATTCGCCAAACCACGTGATTTTTTTCAGCTCTTTACCGCCACCCTTTGGGCAACTTCTGCTATTGTTGGCTGATGTTTAATATTTGGTTCTGAGCATGCGTGTTTGTACTTTGGATTTTAGTTGGACGGACTTGCGTACACACGATCAGATAAACCGATGTAACAGATTTATTGCCCAACAATTGGTGAGCATGTACAGCCAACATTTGTTGTCGTTAATTTAGCCAATAATTGTCTGGCGCGCACACACGGTCGGAATTATCCGACACAACACATCCGTCAGACAATTATGGCCATAAAGTTGGATCGTGTGTACGAGGCTCAAGATAGTGTTTTTTTTTTTTTTTGTTTTTTTTTTCTGCAGATGTTCATCTTAGAACTTTTCTAGGTCTAAAATGTGCGTTTCTAGACATGACCATTCCAAACCTTTTTCCTCCTTCAGACAGCTGTGCTGACATAATCTAGAATTGTGTTTTCTGCAGGGCTCGACAAATCCCGGGCGCCATGGCGACTAGAAATAGGGTCCTGGCGACTTGGCTTGGAAGGGGGGCAAAAAAAAAAAAAAAGATTTTTTTTTGTGAGCTGGCGCCATCTGGTGGTAAGCCGTTGGTATTACAAGTTAAGCATTACAAGTTAAAGCGGGAGTTCACCCATTTATTAATTTTTTTTTTTTCTCTCCCCTTAGATTCCTGCTCGTTCGGTCTAGGGGAATCGGCTATTTGTATTAAAATATGAGCCGTACTTACCGTTTTCGAGATGCATCTTCTTCCGTCGCTTCCGGGTATGGGTCTTCGGGAATGGGCGTTCCTTCTTGATTGACAGTCTTCCGAGAGGCTTCCGACGGTCGCATCCATCGCGTCACTCGTAGCCGAAAGAAGCCGAACGTCGGTGCGGCTCTATACTGCGCCTGCGCACCGACGTTCGGCTTCTTTCGGAAAATCGTGACGCGATGGATGCGACCGTCGGAAGCCTCTCGGAAGACTGTCAATCAAGAAGGAACGCCCATTCCCGAAGCCCATACCCGGAAGCGACGGAGAGGATGCGTCTCGTAAACGGGTAAGTACGGCACATATTTTAAAACAAATAGCCGATTCCCCTAGACAAAACGAGCATGAATCTAAGGGGAAAAAGTGCCCTCTAAGGGTGAACCCCCGCTTTAAACAGCAATTCTAATGTAATTTTCCACTATTTTCACTGCCATCTTCTTCCCTCTAATTAGAACCCCCAAACATTATATATATTTGTTATCCTAACACCCTAGAGAATAAAATGGCGATTGCAATACTTTCTGTCATGCCATATTTGCGCAGCGGTCTTACAAGCGCACTTTTTTTGGGAAAAAATTGTCACTTTTTTTAATAAAAAAAAAAGGCAACAGTAAAGTTATCCCCATTTTTTTTAAATATTATGAAAGATAATGTTACGCCGAGTAAATTCATACCCAACATGTCACGCTTCAAAATTGCGTCCGCTCGTGGAATGCCGACAAACTTTTACCCTTTAAAATCTTCATAGGCGACGTTTAAAAAAATCTACAGGTTGCATTTTTGAGTTAGAGGAGGACTAGGGCTAGAATTATTGCTCTCGCTCTACCAATCGCGGTGATACCTCACATGTGTGGTTTGAACACCGTTTACATATCCGGGCGCTGCTCACGTATGTGTTCGCTTCTGCGCGCAAGCTCGTCGGGACGCGTTTTCTGGCTCCTAACTTTTTTAGCTGGCTCCTAGATTCCAAGCAAATTTGTCAAACCCTGGTTTTCTGGATGTTTTAAAGAAATGTGAATGCGGTTGTATTGTCCCAATTACAAGCAACACTTCTGTTATCAAGCTTTGCTTGTGTTTTGGTTTGTAGTATAATTGATTGTGAATATTGGTTGTTCTAAACCCCGAGGGAGCTGACAGTGATCTCTCCTGGTGGTTGGAAGTCCCCGCTATCGCTCAGGGAGGTATTCCAAATTGTCGGACACCCTGCTCCTTGACATTCGCTGCGTTCCCACCCTGGAGCTGCTTTTCAGATGCTGCAACAGCGGGAAATCCGACTGCTCCAGGCAAACATGTATACTAATTGGATTTTCTGACTGGTTTGCTGTGTAGCTGCTTACCTATGTCTCCCGGAATTGCTTCTAGAAAGAGAATCCGTCCCCAAAAACTCAACAATAATCCTTCAATTATGATGATGGTGTACGCTTATGACTTGCTCGCCCTATAGGATTTTTTTTTTTCCTTTGCTTGTGTATTTAGACATGAGCAGTCACCAGTTGGTAAGGCATGCTCCCTTGGGCTTTGGAAGCTGGTGTCCGAGATCAGTCCCTTATCAAGACAGCAACTTTTAACCACTTAAGCCCCGGACCTTTAGGCAGCTAAATGCCCAGGCCAGGTTTTGCGATTCGGCACTGCGTCGCTTTAACAGACAATTGCGCGGTCGTGCGACGTGGCTCCAAAACAAAATTGGCGTCCTTTTTTCCCCACAAATAGAGCTTTCTTTTGGTGGTATTTGATCACCTCTGCGGTTTTTATTTTTTGCGCTATAAACAAAAATAAAGCGTCAATTTTGAAAAAAATGCAATATTTTTTACTTTTTGCTATAATAAATATCCCCCAAAAACATATATAAAACTTTTTTTTCCCTCAGTTTAGGCCGATACTTATTCTTCGACCTATTTTTAGTAAAAAAAATCGCAATAAGCGTTTATCGATTGGTTTGCGCAAAATTTATAGCGTTTACAAAATAGGGGATAGTTTTATTGCATTTTTATGATTTTTTTATTTTTATTTTTTTACTACTAATGGCGGCGATCAGCGATTTTTTTTTTTTTTTTTTTTTTTTTTTTCGTGACTGTGACATTATGGCGGACACTTCGGAAAATTTTGACACATTTTTGGGACCATTGTCATTTTCACAGCAAAAAATGCATTTAAATTGCATTGTTTATTGTGAAAATGACAGTTGCAGTTTGGGAGTTAACCACAGGGGGCGCTGTAGGAGTTAGGGTTCACCTAGTGTGTGTTTAAAACTGTAGGGGGTGTGGCTGTAGGTCTGACGTCATCGATCGAGTCTCCCTATAAAAGGGATCACTCGATCGATGCAGCCGCCACAGTGAAGCACGGGGAAGCCGTGTTTACATGTGGCTCTCCCCGTTCTTCAGCTCCGGGGAGCGATCGCGACGGAGTGGCTAAAAACAAATAGCCGCGCCGTCGTCCCGGATCACTCCCCCGAGGGAACCCGACCGCCGCATGTAGCGGGGGGGGGGATCCCGATCGGACCCCCGACCCGCGGAAAGGCAAGGACGTACAGGTACGCCCATTTGCCTGTACGTGCCATTCTGTGGACGTACATATACATGCGGCGGTCGGGAAGTGGTTAAAGGCCAATTTATAATAAAGCCACCCATTGGGTTTGAGTTACTAAAACTGGAGTGCAAAATTTAGTGCAGCTTTGCATAGAAACCAATCGGCTCCCAGGTTTTAATGTCAAAGCTTAATTGTACGAGCTGACGTTAGAAGCCGATTGGCTACTCTGGGCTGTACCAGATCTTGCACTGGTTTTAGTAAACCGACCCCCATTGTGTACCTAAATGGCTTTCATTTAACATGCAATGCATTAAGGTAGTCCATTCATAATGAATGGGCTGCCAGCACACCACAATGGACGAAAGTGCAAATGACCTTTCCTTCCTAGCTTTCAGTTTGCCAGACTGCCAGCAGTGGGGCTGGATAATGCGCCTGCATGCTGAGGTTTCCAGTGCCGCCTGCCTGCTGAGGTTTCCAGTGCCGCCTGCCTGCTGGGGTTTCCAGTGCCGCCTGCCTGCTGGGGTTTCCAGTGCCGCCTGCCTGCTGGGGTTTCCAGTGCCGCCTGCCTGCTGAGGTTTCCAGTGCCGCCTGCCTGCTGAGGTTTCCAGTGCCGCCTGCCTGCTGAGGTTTCCAGTGCCGCCTGCCTGCTGAGGTTTCCAGTGCCGCCTGCCTGCTGAGGTTTCCAGTGCCGCCTGCCTGCTGAGGTTTCCAGTGCCGCCTGCCTGCTGAGGTTTCCAGTGCCGCCTGCCTGCTGAGGTTTCCAGTGCCGCCTGCCTGCTGAGGTTTCCGGTGCCGCCTGCCTGCTGAGGTTTCCAGTGCCGCCTGCCTGCTGAGGTTTCCAGTGCCGCCTGCCTGCTGAGGTTTCATGCATCAGGGCTAAATGCCCAGTACTCATGAGCTCTTATATGGGCCTGAAACATACCAAAATGCAAAAAATAATGCAGGTGAATTTTTCTTATTGGCAGTGTACCACTGCGCACAAAGCTTTGTATATTGTTTTACACTATATCAGGGGGTCTTCAAACTTTTCAAAAAAAGGGCCACTTTACTGTACTCTGGTTTTAAGGGGGGCCAGGATGTGGCCAGTGGGAGAAAGAAATCGTACTGGTGTGAGAGGTAGTAAGCAAAGCCTCATCTTTGCTATTAGAGGGAGTAAACAAGCCCCATTGTTGGTGTCAATGTGAGGAATGGTGCCCCGAGGGTCAGATAAAGGCAAACAATAGGGCCACATCTGGCCCTCGGGCTACAAGCACCTTAATTTATTCACAAATGTGTGAATTCTCCCGGAATGCGTTTGAGGTCTTCTCAGACCCTTTGTTGATCTCTTGTAAAGCCATGTGCTGGATGCCAAAAAAACGATCATAAGAAAAACCCGGAGTCGGCAAAGCTCATCAAACGCACTAAAGTAGGTCTGTTTTGGCTTCATAGCCGATAATTAAAGCCAGCTTCTATTGCATTTAGTGGCACTTCGAAGGCAGAGCAGCGTTTCCCTTCTTTGTTCCACCATTGCTGAAAATCTCCCATTTAATGTCTTCAGATGACAGATAAAAATTTCGTTTTTTTGGCCGGCGAGCAGGAAAAGTGTTATATCCTGTTTCAAACGCTGACTTCTAAGAAGAAAACCTGCCAGAGGTTGGGAACGTAAACATGTTTGTCGTGTGCGAGGCTCGAGCAAGAAGGAGGGAGTGGATGGGAATAAAAAAAAAAAAACACAGCTGACAAGCGGAGGGATTGGACGCCGTGCTGGACAGCCGTGCAGAACAATGAAAGTTTGTCGCTTTAGTGCGAGCAGATTAACCTACTGACCCACAGAGATGGTCTTGTCAGACGGAGAAGGGTAATTGTCAGTCGAGATGCGCTTGATGCTGTAGGAGTATTGGCATCCCAGCAGAAGCGTTCATGATGAATGAAATGCCAATGCACCACAGCGGATAAAAAAAATTACAAATGGCCCTTTTTTAGCAACACGGCACACCACACCACACAGTCGGGTGCACTGCGTTGCATCATGCATTGCACTCTACTATGCAGTGCGTCAAAGCGCCTTTTAAAGTGAATGGCACCCTAGCATGCACAGGAATGTTGCCATTCATAGTAGCAACGTGCACGTTTTGGCGTGCATTGCCTTTAAAACTGTGGTCGCCAAACTGCGGCCTTGGCGTTGGATGCAGCACTTTGCTTGCTTTTACCCAGCCCTTGGCCACTATTTCATCCATTGACACCAACATTGGGGAACCGTTCCTCCCAAAGACACCACCAACGTTGGGGCACAGTCCCCCTCCCCCCAGGGCACCACCAACGTTGGGGCGCAGTCCTCCCCCCAGGGCACCACCAATGTTGGGGCGCAGTCCTCCCCCAGGGCACCACCAACGTTGGGGCGAAGTTCTTGTCACTGAAACTAGATGCGGCATGGTTTACTCCCATTGATGCTGGGACATTTTCTACTCCAGCTGGCCACGGTCCAAGCCCTCTAAGATCTGAAGGACAGTAAGCTGGCCCTTCGTTTTAGAATGTTTGGAAGACCCCCTGCCCTAAAGCATTCACCTTTTTACAGAACAAAAAGGTGTACGAACAGCGTAGACCCTCACCTGGTCCACGCTGTACTTGCCTCTGGGGATGCTGCGCTGTCAGTTCCCATGCAGCCGATCCAGCGGTCTGGGATTTGAAATGCCTGCTCTTCTCCTTTTTTCTTTCTGCTTGGCTTACGGGACGGATTAGAGATACTCACTGTGCAGGGCCTGACCAATTGGCATTCCTCTGCTTTATTCTGGAGGGTCTGCACAGAAAAAGAAGGGGGGGGGATTTCAAATCCCTAGACTGGTTGTGTTGGCACCGACAGTTTGGCATCCCTGGAGGTAAGTACAGTAACTTTGTAGGTTCTCTTTCGGCAGGAGGCCATTTTTTTTTTTTGGTGGAATATTTTTAGCCTTTGCATTTTTACCATTTCAATATTCTGGAGATCAATTAATATGGAAACGGCGATCACGTCCGACTTGCAGTAGTAGCTCCTTTGACCGTAACCGGTGAAGTCAGTGTTCATGACTTATGTTTTCTGGTTTTGGGTCTTTGAGTAGGGAAGCAAAAAAGAGGATCACCACCTCAGGAGCAGACATCTTTAAAAATTAGTTGGAGACAGCAGCTTCCATGGTTCTATCCTGATGGGTACCTTTTGGGTGTGTGACTTGAACATGTGCTCATCTGAGACCTCTGTGTTTATTTTTTTTTTTTTTTTTTTTTTTTTTCTCGAAAAAGTTTGCCCCCTTGGTAAATAGTGGGAAAGGAGAATGAGATTTTGGAAAATTTTAGCTTGTTGGCTTTGTAGTGTGTATTGCCTTCTCCATATGAGCCTTCCCTTGGTAGTCAAAAGCTGGTTCACCATATTTTTCTCAAGTTGATTGGTTATGGCTAGTAGTAGATCAACACTTGTTCCTTTTGAAAAGTACATGATTTAATTTTTTTTGCCAAAATTGATAATTTTTTGGCCCCATAGACTTTCATGTGAATGTGCAAAAACGAATGTCTTTCCGGTGCACCCATAATAAGTCTATGGGGCCAAAGAATGTGCAGTGCTGCCTCAAAGAGGCTCTCAGACGAATTGCAACTAAAAACACAGGCCCGGATTCACGTAGATCCGCGCATTTTTACGGCGGCGTATCGTATTTACGCTACGCCGCCGTAAGTCAGAGAGGCAAGTGCTGTATTCACAAAGCACTTGCCTCCGAAGTTACGGCGGCGTAGCGTAAATGGGGCTGGCGTAAGCGCGTCTAATTCAAATGAGGATGAGGGGGCGTGTTTTATGTAAATTATTGGTAACCTGACATGATTGACGTTTTTTACGAACGTCGCATGCGCCGTCCGTGTACATATCCCAGTGTGCATTGCTCCAAAGTACGCCGCAAGGACGTATTGGTTTCGACGTGAACGTCCATGAATTACGTCCAGCCCCATTCACGGACGACTTGCGCATACGACGTAAAATTTTCAAATTTCGACTCGGGAACGACGACCATACTTAACATTGGCTACGCTACCTAGGGGGCAGCTTTATCTTTACGCGGCGTATCTCTTACGGAAACTGCATATCTTTACTGTGACGGGCAAGCGTACGTTCGTGAATAGGCGTATCTAGTCATTTACATCTTCTACGCCGAAATCAACGGAAGCGCCACCTAGCGGCCATCGGAAAAATTGCACCCTAAGATACGACGACGCAGGCCGTCGTATCTTAGCTAGGTTTAAGTGTATCTCGGTTTGAGCTTAAACTTACGACGGGCTTAGATTCCGAGTTACGTCGGCGTATCTACTGATACGCCAGCGTAACTCTTTGTGAATCCGGCCCACAGTCTTAATCTGGCCATACACTAGTATACCTTATTTTGGAAAAACCAACCATTTAAGCGAACAGTCGATCAGCAATTTCTACGGACAGGTCATCAGAGCACAAATCATCAAATGGCAGGGAAGGTTCTACATCAGCAGTAAGTGGGTCCTGCAGCTACCTCCAAACAAATTCTGGCTGATTCAGTCTGACAAGACATAAACACAGGAGCGCGGGATCCCATTAAAAGCTAGTATATATTTTTTTGTTTTATTAAAAAGAAAAAAGGCCACTGGCCACAGGCAACGGGTTTCAGGGGTGTTCCCTCTTTGTCAAAGAGGGAACACCCTCGAGATGCGTTACTGACTCTTTGTACATAGAGTGTGTGGCCACGAGAACAAACGACGGCAGTACATGCTGCTCCCAGGGATTGAACCATCTGTTGTCCAGAGAAGGTCCCTTTTACTGCTGGAATTGGGATGTCCACCACCACCTTACCCAGCCCCCTGATGCAAGTGGTGTAACCCTCTACAGCAGGGGTCTTCAAACTTTCTAAACAAAGGGTCAGTTTGTTCTTCAGACTTTAGGGGGGCCGAACTGTGGGCAGTGGAGAGTTTCCTGGCATCAGTGGGCATAAACATCAGGGCTGCAACTACCGATTATTTTCATAATTGATTAGTTGATTGATCTCGGTCAAGGGAATTTTCAGACGGTGTAATGATATTTTCCATTCAGAAATTACAGGTTCACCCAAAAAGTTAATTTTTTAACCATAGATTGAGGCTCATTTTGTCAAGGGGAATCTGGTAGTTTTTTTAAATCTAAGCAGTACTTACCGTTTTAGAGAGCGATCTTCTCTGCTGATTCCGGGTATGGTCATCGGGACTGGGCGTTCCTATTTGATTGACAGGCTTCAGACGGTCGCATACATCGCGTCACGATTTTCGAAAGTAGCCGAACGTCGGTGCGCAGGCGCCGTATAGAGCTGCACCGACGCTCGGCTTCTTTCGGCTACTCGTGTATGCGACCGTCGGAAGCCTGTCAATCAAATAGGAATGCCCAGTCCCGAAGAACATACCCGGAAGCGGCGGAGAAGATCGCTCTCTAAAATGGTAAGTACTGGTTCGATTTAAAAAAAAAAACTACCCGATTCCCCTAGACAAAATGAGCATCAATCTAAGGTTAAAACATTTTTTTCGGGTGAACTCCCGCTTTAAAACTGAATGTTAAAAGCAAGTGAAAATTTCAAACCACATTCTTTCATTCAATGTACAAAGATTGTATTTTTAATATAATATTAACAGAAGTGAATATTATTATTATTATTATTATTTTTTTTTTTTGTACTATAAAGGGCTACTTTTTTTTTTTTCAAACCCATTATGTTACTGGCCAATTAATCGATTATGAAAATAGTAATAGATTATGAAATCGATTAGTTGTTTCGGCCCTAGTCACCATATTTGGTATTAGGGGGAGGAATATTACAACATTGTGGATATCATTGGGGGCAATAGTGTTCCTAATAATGGTGTCAGTTATAGAAATTAAGCCTCGTTGTTGATGCCAGTTGGATGAATAGTGTCTCGTGTCGGTGAGGGGGGCTCATGTCGGTGAGGGGGCTCGTGTCTGTGAGGGGGCTTGTGTCTGTGAGGGGGCTCGTGTCTCAGGCCAGATAAAGGCAAGAAAAGGGCTGCAGTTTGGAGACCACTGCTCTACATTTACAGTAACTCTTGGGTAAATGGGCTATTTTGATTTTACAATAGGTAATGGGATCCTGCTCTTCTGTGTCTATTTCTTCCAGTATATCTTTATTACAAACCTTCAACTTCACAGTTGTAATTTAGAAAGGACTTCAGAATTGCATTTGCTTTTAACGTATTTTGGAATGAATGGAATTTCCCGAATGTAAGCTATTCACGTTTTAGAAATTTGTTTGTTCGAGAGAAATTTTCCATTCTGCTCCTTCTAATTTCATGACTGTCGAAAACCAATGTCCATATGACCCCACCGACCATTTGGAAAGTGAGCCAATATTCTGATGCAAATTGCCAACAAAATATTCTACGGGCGTATGACCAGCTTAAGAGTCGAAGATGAAGCCTTTATCAGTCTGGATGGATTTGGAATGTCTTCAGGGTGTATTTTTGGTGGCTCAGGTGTGTACTGCTCTGATCTGGTTGGGAGTTTAAAATAACTGAGAATGTTTAAGAACTAGTTGAAGCTGCCCATTTTGTCAGAATTAAGCCTAGAGCAGGTCAGGCTCCAAACTGGAGACACCATACTAGATAGACAAGAAAATCCAGAGCATCTTGGCAGTGTACCAAGTGCCTGCTGCTTCACACAGAATCCAGCCTTTCACCGGGTGAGGTCATCTCCTGGGAGAAGCTCCTCGCCGGGTTCTCATCTGGTAGGTGCACACGTGGGATTATAATGGGGCGTCAAAGACATATATTGGATGGCTGTTGATCTCAAACTTCCGACTATAGTGGCAGTTGGGTGGTTTAAAGGGCTGGATAAAGCGGTTACACCACCAGCACACAGTGCACAACGCTGGGACATTTATCGCCAACGGGGGGTTACCTTCATTGTTTTTTTACATTCCGTGTGGGTGTTTTGGGGATTGGGAGGCTGTGCTTAGTCCACTTTTTAATTGTAGCTACTTGTATTGTTGCCCTTACACAAAGAAGTCCTTCAGGGCTTCAAAGCGTTGAGGCAAGCTTGCAGCAAAATAAGGTTCCTGTGTTTTGCATAGTTTTGGCGTGCTGATGATGCTACCACTCAATTCTGTTTGGTTTAATGGCGCCAACCGTTGTTTTCTTGGTGGAGCACCCATTCCTTGGTGTATTAGCGGTAAGGAGGGCGATGGATCATCTGAACCGTCAAAGGGTTAACTTGTATTTTTGAGTGAAGTCTTCTTTTAGCTTTTTGTTCATTGATTGTGCTTGAGCTGAATTCAATATTTTTAAATATAGCATCAAGCTGCACTGGGTGGATAGGTCATTGGCATGTGGAGATTGGAGGTAGGTTGGGTCTTGTAGATGTCTACAAGCTATGGCCATCTAAGTTTGACTTTGCCCAGATGAGTGCATTGTGTTAAATTTTTCTTCCCCTGTTTTTGTTGTTGGTTTTTTGTTGTTTTTTTTATCTGATTGTGCATACATTTTTTTATATAAGCCCCAAGTCGCATCTAAGGCTTTTGTTGAAGTAGCACAATTTCAAAACCGAACTTGTGTGAACTATGCCGCGTACGCACGATCGAAAATTCCGACAAGAAAACTGGATTTTTTTTTTTTCCCCGATGGAATGTTGGCTCAAACTTGTGTTGCCTACACACGGTCACACAAAATTCTGACCGTCAAGAACACGGTGACATACAACACTACAACGAGCCGAGAAAAATGAAGTTCAATGATTCCGAGCATGCATGTGTGTGTTTTTTTTTTTTTTTGCTTGTCGGAATTTCTGACAAGAACCTTTCTCATCTGAAAAATTGAGGACCAGCTCTCAAATTTTTGCTGGCGGAAATTCAGACAGAAAAAGTCAGATGGAGCCTACACACAGTCGGAGTTTCCGACCAAATGCTCACATCGGACTTTTCTTGTCGGAATTTCCGATAGTGTGTACGCGGCATTCGTTCTGCTTTTAAATGCACCACGACAGCGTTGGCTCAGTCTCAGTGTTTGCAGATTGCCAGAAAGTGTTGTATTGAGGAGAAGTTGCATCTCCTCTAGGTACCCTTTGGACCCCTTCACACATTTGCGCTTCAGTAACTTGCACAGCTGCAATGTGGCGCCATTCTCCATCCACGTGTGTTGCAACGCATGGGTATAAACGGCCAATATTGCTGCATGTACGTTAATTTTTTTATTTGTTTTTGTTTTTTTGGATCCTTGTGTTAGATTTAACTGCCTTTAGGCCTCATTCACACCACCGACTTGCAGGGCCATGTTTTTCCGGTGATCTACCGATATGGTTCCGGCTAACTAGAAAGTTCCTTTAAGGACTTGCCGACGGAAATCTCCAAACCTCGGCCGGCATCCAGGGAGACGTGGATTTAGAGGAAAGTGGCCAGTCGGCCTCACGTCCTCGCTCCGCTCGACGGCCTCCTGGCTCTTTTTTTAACATCCTCCAATCCACAGGGATGTTAAAGAATGAGCCTGGATGCCGGGCGAGGTTCGGAGATTTCCGTCGGCAAGTTTGCGCCTGCGCAGACCTTGAAGGAACTTTCACGTTAGGGGAACCTTAAGGACAAGTCACCGGCACAGGTGTTGCGCACATCCCCCGTGCTGGCAGTCACACAGATGTCTATTGGGCACGCAGCTGCGCGGTCGTTCATGTGGGTGCCGGTGCACGGTCCCCAAAAGCACCCAGACTGAGTTCAGTGAATTTATACCCTCACCCACACAGATATCATATTGGAACACAGTGGCTGTGTCTGTGCAGCTGCATATCCCAATAGACGTCTGTGGGACTGCCAGTACGGGGATGCTCGCTACACCGGTGCATACCCCATGCCAACAAAGCACTGCCCTGCACCGAACACGCAAGCAAACGGCCTTGTGAAGGAGACCTTAATGCAACGCACAATAATGCCCAGTGTAATGTGCGTTGATGACATCACAGTAGTGTGAATGGGTCCATAAGGCCGCCCTCCTATCACGTGTGACAAATGCTGTGCTGTTAATGCACATTTAAGTGTGCTGTCATGACTCCGGTTACCAGGAATGCACACAAAGGTAAGAGGAATGCTATAGAAAAACATCCCTATTGTTTAAGTAATGACCATGGAAATGGAGCTCCGGTCTTTCTGCTGCCAAATAATACGGTCTTAAATTCAGAAATACTTAACATGGGATGCATAGCTACCCATGGCAACCAATCGGAAACTTTCATACACTGCCCACACACACACACACACCAACGATCCTATAGATTTGATCTGCCATGGGTACAAAGTCTATTGACTGAGTAGTGTGTGGCTTACCACACACTACTTTTTTAAGTAACGGACTTGTAAAACCTTATGTAGCCCGTTGGCAATGAAGGGGCAGCCGGTAGCTCATTGGCAATGAAGGGGCAGCCTTGACACAGCATACGGTAGTGCATGCCATAACCTGGATAACGCACTGCAATAGATCACTTAAGTGTGAATGCGTACCTGGACAGCCTGCAAGATGCTGGGACTTGTAGTGATGAATCGGCTGTGGAATAAAGAGGAGTAGGTGTCTTGAGAAAACGCACCCATTAAAAAACATAAGTGAAAAGAACGAATCCTCCTACATACATTGTACCTGTATTTTCTTCTCTACATATGTTTAAAATACCAAATTATAAGGCTCGGAGTTCAGAAAAAAGGGGGTGGCGATTACGGCAAATGCGTCGATACCACGTACAATATACTCTATATCAGTGATGGCGAACCTTGGCACCCCAGATGTTTTGAGTGAGTAACTTGTATAGCACTACAAATGCTAACTAAATCGCCTTAAGGCGCTTTTTGCATCCAGTGTCTTCAGAAGAGGTGGGTCTTCAAGTTTTTTTCCTGAAGGCCCGATGGTTTTCTTCCATGCGGATGTTTGTGGGTAGAGCGTTCCATAGCCGTGGTCCTTGGACTGCGATTCTTCGTTCTCCTTTAGATTTGTAGCGGGTCTTGGGGATGTGGAGGAGGTTTTGGTTAGTTGACCGGAGGGCGTGACCCAGGTTGTAGTGTTTTATTTTCTCGCATAGGTATTGAGGAGCGATTCCTTGTGTGCATTTGTGAGTGAGGCATAGGGTCTTGAATGTAACCCGATCCTTCACGGCTAGCCAATGGAGGGTCCTCAGGGACGGGGTGATTGATTCCCAGTGTTTTTTGCCCGTTACATAGTTGCATACATAGTTACATAGTTAGTCAGGTTGAAAAAAGACACAAGTCCATCCAGTTCAACCACAAAAAATAAACAAACAAAATAAAAAACACAGTACAATCCCATACACCCAACTCCATACCCACAGTTGATCCAGAGGAAGGCAAAAAACCCCAGCAGAGTGATGATCCAATTTGCTACAGCAGGGGAAAAAATTCCTTCCTGATCCCCCGAGAGGCAATCGGATTTACCCTGGATCAACTTTACTTACAAATCTTAGTACTCAGTTATATTATGTACATTTAGGAAAGTATCCAGGCCTTTCTTAAAGCAATCTACTGAGCTGACCAGAACCACCTCTGGAGGGAGTCTATTACCAGTCTGGCTGCCGCGTTCTGGACGACTTGTAGATGCGAAATTTGGTATTTGGGTAGTCCGAGGTAGAGGGAGTTTGCGTAGTCGAGTCGGGAGTTGATGATTGTTCCGACTACTACTGCGGTGTCCTCTTCCGGGATGAAGGGGGTGAGTCTACGCAGCAGGCGGAGAAGATGGTGAGATCCGCTGACTACTGATCCTATTTGGGCGTCCATGGTCATGTCTGAGCAAAGACGACTCCAAGGCTTTTGACTTTGGTGCTTGGGATGATGGTTTGTCCCAGGATGGGCGGTGGTGTTCATGTTGTGCTAGGGTTTTTCTTTCGGTTTGCGTGGAGAAAGAAGTTCAGTTTTGGATCCATTAAGTTTGAGGGAGCTCTCCGTCATCCAATCATCAATCAATGAGAGGCATTTTCTAGTGCGTGGTTTTTTTTTTTCAAAACATTTTTTGTTGGTGATGCGAAGGTAAAGTTGAGCGTCATCAGCGTAGAAGTGATGGAGCGGGTCCTGTTTGCTGATGATTTTGAGGAGTGGGCAGAGGTGGATGTTGAAGAGCAAGAACTACATTTCCAATGATGCTCATTCACTCTGCAGTGTAGTGGAGCATCATGGGAAATGTAGTTCCAAAACATCTGGGGTGCCAAGGTTCCCCATCACTGCTCTATAGGATCGTGTTGTATGCTGATTCTTTTTTTCTTTGACCAGCAGCTCCTGGCGTTTTTTTTTCTGCTGCCTTGTGTACAGGAATCCTAAGTCTTCTCATTAAAGTTAGAGGATTGTGATTGTTGGCCTGTTTCCACTAGAAGACTAGGTGGTGTTATTTTGCTACCCTCCCCCCCCCCCCCAAAAAAAAAAACCTGCTTGGTGGAGTTCTGATATTTTTATTTTGATCTGTAGAAAAGCGTGCTCCTGTATGCCTAGGGCCGCATTACCTTTTATTTTGTCCGGACCATAAACCTGTGTATTTGAGTTGCAAATGTAAACAATTGACCTCATTAGTGATCTGGTCGTGTAGGTTTAAAGTCGCTGGTCACCTTGCTTTCTGAGCCACTTCTGGGAAAACCTCTCTCTCCTTCAGGGCTTTGAAGTTTGAACTTGTGTTGGAGGTGGTGATGATGATAGCCGGGGTGTGGTGTGACTTTGCATATTTGTATTGGGTGTCCAGCTGCATTTTACAAATTCAGATTGTTGTTTAACCAGCAATTGTTGCTGCAGCAGATTCCATGTGTGTGATGGATGGATTTATGTTCACTATGTTTTTCTTTTTTTATATATATATATATATATCGTATTTATCGCGGTATACCGTGCACCCCTAAAGTTGCCCCGAATCCTGTGGGGGGAAAAAACGTTTTTTTTTTTTTTTTTTGTACTTACAGTTTTGGTGTCTTGCGCGGCGTCCATCAGCAGCCTCGTCTGGTCCGGCGTCCGTCTGCGGCTTCTGGTGTCCTCTTCGTCGTGTCCGGCGTCCTTCTGCGGCTTCTGGTATCCTCTTCGTCGGGTCCGGCGTCCGTCTGCCACTTCGGGTGTCCTCTTCGTCGGGTCCGGCGTCCTTCTGTGGCTTCGGGTGTCCTCTTCGTCGGGTCCGGCATCCTCGTGTCCTCCCTGCTCGTTTCCCGCGCCGAGTTTGAATACTGCGTTGACATATACAGAGCGCAGTACACTCGTGTATTGTCGGGCAGGCTCGGCAACTCTCGCGCTGACGTCCTGTACGTCCAGGACGTGAGCGCGGAAGGAGCCGCGACTGCCCGACTATATACCCGAGTGTACTGCGCTCGGTATATGTCGGCGCAGTATTCAAACTCGACGCGGGTATCGGCGTATACCGCGCACCCACGATTTTGCCCTGATTTTCAGGGCAAAAAAGTGCGCGGTATACGCCGATAAATACGGTATATGTTCGATTATGAAATTAAGCGATTACAATTTTCATAATCGATTGATCGGCCAGTAACATAATGGGGTTAAAAAAACTAAAATTGGCCCTTTATAGTACAAAAATGCAAATCGCTACTGTAAATATTACTTTCACTGTCCCACAGTTAAAAAGTGAACCCCTTACAGTAGAGATTATTTGCTCTTTTTGTACTTATTTTTGTTTTTTAACCCCATTATGTTACTAAACATCTCAGGCCGGGGGGTCGCACCTCTGGTTTTTGGTTCTTTTTGCAGAAACACACTACAGTTCATTTACATGTTTTCCTATGGGACACGTTCACATCCATGATTTATTTTCAGCTGCTGCGTATTTGGAAAGGGCTTTTTTTTTTGGGTTCAATATACTTCAATGGAGAAGCTGCAGAAAAGCATGTAATGTGTTTTTGCGGGAATTTGTGTTTTGTAATCTGACCAACAACAAATTGGCCCCAAAAAAATTTAAAATGCATTTTTTTTTGGGCTATTATCCGATTTAATCAAAACAATAATCTGCCAACTAATCGATTATGAAAATAATCGTTAGTTGTAGATATATATGTTTTGATACATACAGCCTGCATTATTAGTATTGTGTAAAAATGAAATAATTCACTTCTCTTTATTTTCTCCCTTTCTGTTCTGTTTAAAGCAGAACTAAAGTTAAAAAAAAATTACAATCAGGAAGGCTGTTTTTTGCAGAGTAGAAATCCTATGTGTGTTCTGCCGCACATCAAACTTCCCTGCATGTTTATTCGTCTTCTTTCCATCGCACCCTGGGCTGCACACGTGTAACTCTGTGTACATTCCCAGCATGCAGGAGTTACATCATCTGTCCTCGCCAATCAAGATGTCTAAGAACCCCCCCCCCCCCATTGCAACAGACTACCATACAGGTGTTAGGGTGGCATTGCCATTCATGAAGCAGAAATGTAATACGGCCCTTGCTGCATTTCAAGTAGAAATTATCATCTTTTCTATGTGGCAGGATAGCGTCTGTCACTGCAGTTTAGTGTAAAGGGGGGGGGGGGGGAGTAAACAAAATATGTATTCTTTTTCCCTGAGCGGGAATTTTTTTTTACCCCCATTTTTTTTGTGTGTAAAGAAATACATCTTTAAATAATATTTAAATTGTTTATGTTTAACATTATTTTAATAATAAATAAAAAAAAAAAAAAAATATATATATATATATATATATATATATATATATATATATATATATATATATATATAATTTTTTTTTAAAACTTTTTTTGGTTTTTATTTTATTATTCTTATTTAGGATATATATAGTGTAAACAGTTTGCACTATACAGATATTATATTATACACTATAAGGCCCGGTTCACACTGATGCGCTGTGAATTTAGTCCGTTTTTTTTTTGTCCATTCTGAGGTGCGAATTTTTCTGCGAATTAAGGGTCCATGCACACTGGAAGCTAAAAAGAAAAGCTATAAAAAAACGCCAGTAGCTTTGCAGGGAGCCTTTCAACGTTGTTTTTTTAGTGTTTTTCAGTGTAGCGATTTTTAACTTTTTTTTGTTTTTCAATGGATAAAAAATGCTGGCAAGCTGCGTTTTTGAGCGTTTGCGGTTTTCTGCGGTTTTCAGCATTTTTTCCCCGCCGAAAAACGGCACTTTGAACGCGATTTTTGGGCGTTCAGAAAAAAGCCCATAGGCTAACATAGTGGGCGCGACTTCTGTATGCGTTTTCTTTGTTGCGTGGGGAGGGGGTGCTTAAAAAAAATGTTTTTCTTATTTATTTTATAATATTGTGTTTTTATTTATTTTTATATATATATATATATTTTTTTTTTTTTATAATTTGATCACTTTTATTGCTGTCACAAGGAATGTAAACATCCCTTGTGACAGTAATAGGTGATGACAGGTACTCTTTATGGAGGGATCGGGGGTCTAAAAGACCCCAAATTCCTCCTTTGCACTTCAAAGTATTCAGATCGCCGAAAACGGCGATTCTGAATACTGTGTACTTTTTTTTAAATCCGGCGCCATTGGCAGCCGAGTAACCCGGAAGTGACGTCATGACGCCGCCTCCGTGTTTACATTGCGGAGACTGAATCGCAACCGTTTACAGCTTCGTTTCAGTCTGCGCCTAGACACTGGAGGCATCGGATTGCGGATCGGGTCCCCCGGTGGGACGGGAGGCTCGGTCAGAAGGGAGGGGGGGGGATGTCCCCTCCTGCTCCCGGCATAACAACCAAGCGGCTTTTAGCAGCATCGGTTGTTATGCCTGTATAGCCAATCGCCGGCTCTAAACAACGGTACCGGGATGATGCCTGCAGCTGCGGGCATAATCCCGGTATAACCCCCGAAAGCCGAGGACGCAAATGCGTACGCTCGGCGGGAAAGGGTTAATGTTGGTTGGTAGGGGAATCAAATACTTATTTTACTCACTGAACTGAAACTCAATTTATAACCTTTTGTATTATGTTTGTGTGTTTTTTTTTTTTTTTTTTTTATGAATTCTTGGTTGCTAGTTTGTATTTATCATATAAAATACACCTATGATAAAAACGATAGCCCTTTTAATTTCTTTGTGAGTGGACAAACGTACAAAACCTGCAGAGGATGAAATAATTGCTGTTGTTGTGTAGAGTCCCCTCCCAGCAGACACGACCTCGGTGTACTTGACTCTTCGGAATGCGCACGGTGTGTTGATATCAGGAATCGGAGCACGCTCTTTAATGGACGGACTGGATTAACCTGTCGCTCTCTCTTTGAACAGCTGATGGCATCTCGCAGCGTCTCTCTACTCTTTAGCTTGGATAATATTCAGTCGCCCCGGGCTGCAGTTCTACAAGTGATACGAGATTCTGTGGAAACTTCTTTTTTCTTTTAATAAACCAGGAATGCTCTTTTATCTCTTAGCTGACCCCGTTGTGGAATCTGAAGGTTTAGTGGTGTGGGTGGGTGGGTGTGTTAGATTAGATTGGTGCGATTATTCGTGTTTTCCATAACAAATAAGTATCCAATGAAATAAAGATGTCCGGGATTAATAAGGATCAGGGTTCTTATCAGGGTCAGCCAGACCAAAGGCGATATTTTCTGTTCTTGGCGGAGTCTTCTGGGACTACCTACGTTTCCTGATGAAATATTAAATTATGTGTATCGTGATCGGATGCCATTTTGTTTTAAATATTTGTTTTCAGTTTTTTTTTTATATATATCAATGGTCACTGCTGATCTCCTGCAGCCATTTGTAGCCACTTCTATGTGCATACATTTCAGTGATGGCCGCATGGCATTTCTCAGGGCGGGTTTCCTGATGGTGACAACAGAGGCCCTTGCCTAGGTAATGTGTGCTTTAAACTGCCGCTTGACTCCATCGGGGATGGGGTGACAACACCACCGGAGAGCTATTGGAGCTTTATAATAGGAGGTGTCTGAGAAAAAGGACCTTCATGGCAGGATCACCACGTGTTTAATGCAAGCAGAGTGAAAGTCTGACGTTCAAAATTAGATTAGCAAGCTAAAAAAAAAACATGTAATAAGATGTGCTGGATCTAAATAATTTATATATTTATGGGGGTCACTGGAACCCAGGGCTGTCTTAATGAGAGGTCACACCTGGGCAGTAGCTGCATGGGGGGCGCCTGCACTTCCCCAAAGCAGCTGGTCTTTGAGCCCACGCTGCCCCAAAATCGGGGGCCCCATGGTGGCACTGAGCGTGATAGATACACAGGAGAGGCAGTCTGCCTCCTACCTACTTGATGTCAGTTTACCTGCACGGTCATTGTTGTAGTGGCCCCAGAGCATTTCTTTGCCCGGGGGCCCATGATGCTATTAAGACGACCCTGCTGGAACCTAGGATGGAGAGTCTGGAGGAGCTCTGGGATCACAAAAACACTGGATGGAGAAGCTCTGGGGTCACAGGGACACTGGATGGAGAGTCTGGAGGAGCTCTGGGGTCACAGGAACACTGTATGAGGAAGCTCTGGGGGGTCACAAGGGCACTGGGTGGAGGAGCTCTGGGGTCACAGGAACACTGTATGAGGAAGCTCTGGGGGGTCACAAGGGCACTGGGTGGAGGAGCTCTGGGGTCACAGGGGCACTGGGTGGAGGAGCTCTGGGGTCACAGGGGCACTGGGTGGAGGAACTCTGTGGTCACAGGAACACTGGGTAGAGGAGCTCTGGGGTCACAGGGGCACTGGGTAGAGGAGCTCTGGGGGGTCACAGGAACACTGGGTGGAGAGTCTGGGGGCACTGGGTGGAGAGTCTGGGGTCACAGGAACACTGTATGAAGAAGCTCTGGGGGGTCACAGGGGCACTGGGTGGAGAGTCTGGGGTCACGGGGGCACTGGGTGGAGGAGCTCTGGGGTCACAGGAACACTGGGTAGAGGAGCTCTGGGGTCACAGGGGCACTGGGTGGAGGAGCTCTGGGGTCACAGGAACACTGGGTAGAGGAGCTCTGGGGTCACAGGGGCACTGGGTAGAGGAGCTCTGGGGGGTCACAGGAACACTGGGTGGAGAGTCTGGGGCACTGGGTGGAGAGTCTGGGGTCACAGGGGCACTGGGTGGAGAGTCTGGGGTCACTGGGTGGAGGAGCTCTGGGGTCAGAGGGACACTGGGTGGAGAAGGTCTGGGGTCACAGGGACACTGGGTGGAGAAGGTCTGGGGTCACATGAACACCAAAGCAGGAGTCTGATCTTAAGTGCTGGGAACATAGGAAAACAAGAGTACAGGGAGCAGAAATGCTGAGAACTCGCTCGGAGTACACAGGTGCAGAACTATGCAAGGATTCTCATAAGGCAATCTCTAGAGACTCCACAGCGAGATTAGTAACTTAAAGGGCAAGCAACACGTGCACTTGCCTACTATGATAGTTCCAGCAGAAGCCGTTGGGCGTAGACTGGCACAGAAACCTGGTGCTGAAATGAGGAGTTTCTACCGCTACGAAGAGGAACCGAAGCCTTGTGATTTTTGCGCTGTGCATCTTTCCTTTTCATGCTGTGTATATCCATTGCTACTCCTTTCCCCATAGCCCTTTGCCTTACTAAGGTAGGCGCTAAGTGTCTGCTGACTCTGTCATTACATCTTCTCCATTCTGTGACAGGAGACCAGCATATTTTCTCCATTATTTCCTCATAGAGGCTCAGCTTGTACATGTGTGTTAGAAAGAGAAACGCCCGCTGCTCCGGGGACCGATCGTGGGACTCTAGCGGCGATCGGGTCCGCGAGTCCCGTGGCCGCGGAGCTTCGGACCGGGTCGCGGGAGTGCGCCCGCGACCCACCGCTGGGCTTTATACAATCACGTACAGGTACATGATTGTGCCATTCTGCCGACGTATATCGGCGTTAGGCGGTCCTTAGGTGGTTAAAGCGCAACCCCAGGTATAAATAGTTACATTGGTCCAGATTGGTTGTACAATGTAAGCACGCATCTTTTATTCTTGATGGGTAGCTGAGAGGCTGATCGTCGCCATGCAGTGACTGCCGCCGTCTTTCATTGCTGCACAGTAACCACAGGGGGGTCACCTGCTCAGCTTGAGTGCCGTTCATAGAGCGCTTTGCATTTTTCTCAATGAACGCAGCAGACAATGGTTCGGCAGGAAGGAATTCCCCTGTCAGCATTGTCTGTGTTGATGGGGGGAATCATGTGAATTTCTTTCCTGCTACCTGTGCCACCTGAGCGATCCGAATCGCAGGCGGAATTGCCGCAATTCGAAATCTCGCCAAATCACTGGATGCTTGTGTGATGCCATTACTTCTTAATGGCACGCCAATCGCGGCGGTAAATCGCAACGCTTGGCGCTCAATAAGGAGCAGGAGCTTCTTTTGAATGACAGCATCGCGGGTTGTGACTGTAGCTCGACCCCTTGCATGCCAAAATCATGTTTATGATTGGGGGTGCCATACGCTTTAATGGCGTATGCCATTAAAGCGTTTGTTATACTTGCCTCCGCTGTGCAGTTAGTTTTGCACAGAGTGTCCCCGATCCATGTCTTCTGGGGTCCCTCGGCGGCTGTCTCTGGTCCTCCCCGCAATTACTCACCACAGTCATGAGAAAACTCGCATGGTGGTCAGTAATTGCGGGCGCGCCCCCGTGATACAGCGAGCGGCCATAGCCTATCACTCGGCCTCGGCGTCACTGGATGTGATTGACAGCAGTGCCAGCCAATGGCTGCGCTGCTCTCAATCCATCCGCTCTAGCCAATCAGCGGCCATGCTGAGCGGCGAAGAGGATCTCGGGACCGCGCAGGACTTTGGACGGGTCAGGTCGGGGGGGGCGGCAACACCAGATTTGTTTTTCACCTTAATGCAAAGATTTTTTCATTTACAACTCCTTTAAGAAGTAATGACATCTCACAAGCGCCCTGCAGTTTTGCCGCAATTTCGAATCGTGCCAAATCCGCCTGCCATTCGGATCGCTCGGGTGTGAATGAAGCCTTAGACCAGGGGTGCCCAACCTTTTGAAGTCCGAGGGCCACTTAAGCAACTTGGTAACCGCGGGCCACAATGAGTGAAGTAGGCAGATGACAGGTCTGTGTCCGGTCTGCATATGCAAAGCAGACACACACAGCCCAATCAGATGGAAGGGGACGGATCCATTTTTTTTTTTTTTTTTTTTTTTTTTTTTTTAGCAGATCGGATTAGAGGTAGGCAGGTGTAAATGGACAAAAGTCTGTTTCCATCTGCCGCTCCATAGAGGTGAATGGAGGGTCCAATTGGGTCAGACCGATCGGGTGAAGGGGGCTTAAGGCTTCTTTTACACTGATGGTCTGCAGTCTACCCACACCTGTGGTTTTCCCGCTGCACTTTGCCATAGATGTCTATTATATCCTGCAGGTGTGGTGCACTTTCTGAAAAAACGCTTGCTTCCTCCACCGCCGGCTTCATTCACAACACTGATGCTCTGGGATGGCAGGCCGGCAACCTGCTATCTGGGCTTGCCAACCAGCCTTTCCAGAGTAGGAGGTTGCGGGCCACATCAGCGGGCTCCACGGGCCACTGGTTGGGCACCCCTGCCTTAGACAAAGTAAATTTTTGTTATTTTTTAGCCCCTGATCTAACTTAAAGCGGATCTCCCACGGCTTAATCGTTTTTTTTTATGGGCTATTCAAATATGTATTAGCACTGCTGTGCTAAACTTACGTTTCCGGTGTCTGGCCGCCCCTCCGCTGTTATTCCGTCCATAATAAATACTTTTATTCTTGTTTGCGTCCCGTGGCCATCTTGGCTTTGGGCGCTCGATTCCCACAAGGAGCTACTTCCTATTTGCGGTGGATGCTGTCCCAGCATCCACCGCTCGATCTCGTGGATGCGCACTGGCGAAGGTGCCCGGCGGCGTGAGCGTCTCTGTTGTCATCGCAACAGAACTGAAGTCGCGCGATGTTGGATAACAGAGCAGAATATTACAATTAGAGAGCTCTGACACTGGCTCCCAGCAGGCACAGCGCAGCGCAGGAAACGGCAGAAAACCCGTCGGAAACCCGAGGGGGGGCAGACCGGAAGCATGGCTCATAAATAAGGTACACATTTGCTAATTAAAATCAAAATAGCCGATTCATGATTACTTTGCAGCGGTAGAAATATGGAGCTATAGTTTAAATGAGGGTGGAGATCCGCTTTAAACCCACCCCCCTCTACTGATGCAAATGTGCCGCAAACTGAACAGCAGCGCCCTCCGATGTTCACTTGCATCTAGAGCCGCAAGACTCACTCCGATGTCTGCACATGTACTGCCCCATAGACTTTTCTATAGCTGTAGCCGATGAGACAAAAATGTCACTGCAAACCCCGAAAATTCATGTTTCCTGGCTGTTTTGGTAAGCTGAACACTGTCACTGACCCAAAGCAAGCATGCAAAACTGGAGGTTTTTTAAGATCTAATAAAAAAAAAAAAAGGGAGAGAACTTCACAAACAGAAAAAAAATAAAATTATAAAATGCAACATTAAAAAAAAAAAAACATTTTTTTGAATGTGTTATATCAGATATAAGTTTTGTACAGTGTGATTATATATTGGGTCCGTGGACGGTGCATGAATCTCTGCTGCCGCTGTACCTGCTCCTGTTTATTTCAGCATCTGGAATCCCCGGAGTAACCAGGGATGGCGCTGAGGGCCTCTGTTCATGTACCTGGAGTGTTGGTGTCTGATCCTCACCTGGTTGTCATGGTAACCATGCTCGGCAGCGACAGATGGGGATTACATATTTATGAGAGAGGGTCTTCTCTGAGCTCTGCTTGCCTGATGCCACACAGACGTAGCCAGAAAATAACCATTAGACATTCAAGGGCACCTGTCTCCACCATTCTCTGTTGTAGAGCACTGGATGGAAATATGAAGAAAATAATCAGTCTAAATGTGTGTATATTATGATTTCTAATGCTGGGATCTTGCTAACAGGAGGAGAGAGCAGTGAAGTGATGTGGGTGTGGTGGTGGGCCTCCAGCAAGGCCTCGGGGTGTATTCTCCAGGATGGGGTTGCATCTGTGACAAACCTGTATGATGATCGCCCCAGAATTTTCGTTTCAGCGCAGTGGGTGGTTAAAATAACTGAGCTTTTCCACCTCAAAGGTAGTTGCTAAGACATTCTGCATGATTCCTAAACCTCATGAAACATTTATCGGTGCCCAGAGGAGTTTTCTTCTCAGGTGACGTTCGTTGTTGTGGCTGATCTGAGGTGTGAAGGGGCAGGAATTGGGATTATCTGATGTGTAAAGGTATATATAAATTGGGGGTGATCTGAGGTGTGAAGTGATGCAAATTGGGACTGATCTGAAGGTGCAGGAGTTGGGGTGATCTGAGGCGTCAAGGTGCTAGAAGTGGGGCTGATCTGAGCTCTGAAGGTGCAGGAATGGGGGTGATTTGAGAGGTGAAGGTGCAGGAATTGGGGTGGTCTGCACCTTCAGATCAGGAGTTGGGGTTTTCCGAGATCTGAAGGTGCGGAAATTGGGTCTGATCTGAGATCTGAAGGTGCAGGAATTGGGGTGATCTTACGGGTGAAGGTGCAGGAGTTGGGGTGAAGTGATGGTTGAGCGTGCAGGAAGTTGAGGATGATCTGAGGGGTGAAGTTATATGAATTGTGGCTGATCTTACAGGTGAAGATGCAGGAATTGAGGTGATCTGAGGTGTAAAGGTGCTAGAATGGGGGTGATTTGAGAAGTGAAGGTGCAGGAATTGGGGTGATCAGAGTTCTGAAGGTGCGTAAATTGGGTCTGATCTGATGGTGCAGGAATCGGGGTGGTCTTACCGGTGAAGGTGCGGCGGGAATTGGGGCTGATCTGAAGGTGTGGCGGGAATTGGGGCTGATCTGAAAGTGCGGCGGGAATTGGGGCTGATCTGAAGGTGTGGCGGGAATTGGGGCTGATCTGAAGGTGCGGCGGGAATTGGGGCTGATCTGAAGGTGCGGCGGGAATTGGGGCTGATCTGAAGGTGCGGCAATTGGGGTAATCCAGGTTCTGAAGGTGTGAAAATTGGGTCTGATCTGAGCTTTGAAGGTGCAGGAATTGGGGCTGATCTGAGCTTTGAAGGTGCAGGAATTGGACTTGGAATTGAACATGTTTTGTGTATGTATCAGTTAATCAATGTTTACACTCCAAGTGGTAATGGCATGCTATATATATTATCATGCATTATAATAAAAAGCGCTGAGTTTACCTTGCTATTGAACAACTATGTGCGCAGAAATTGGAAACGCACAAAGACTACAGCACACTATTCACTAGGATGCCAGTTATCTAAGGCGTCATTCAAACCAGCCTGTATGCGCCATTTTAGTGTGGGATAAAACAGTAGTTGGAGATGAGAAGTCTTTATCTACTGGTGACCAACATCTATGCAGAGGATGGTCACCGTGTTTGTAGAAAGTCTCTGGAAATGGTGAAGGCACTTTTCATTCTTCGTCGGGCTGTTGGGCCGGTCTACACTCTTCATTCCACGGCTCGGTCACAGGCGCTGTGTAACATTACATTTGTGTCCCGATATTCCCAGCCAAGTTTGTGTATTGGTGCACAGGGCCCCCATTCATGCTGGTGGTTGCATTAATAAAGAGGTCTCAGTTCCTGCGCTCTGTGTAGGCTCTGTTACTACACTGTCCCGGGCCGTGTTTTCATGTATGTGTTACAAACTCCCGTCCTCTGCCCGTCCCGTGTTTATGGTTTGCAACCAACAAGTTTAGAATGCTGTCGTTTTAATGTTTTTTTATTTTTGTGACCTTTATTAAGTTTACCAAAACCTTTTAGTTTTTATTTAGAATAGAGCAAGGAAGAGGTAGAGCTATTTAGTTCTTGTGCCCCCTTGTGGAAAAATTTATTTTACTTCCTGCGCTGGTGAACACACAGGAAGTTGAAGAACCTTCCTAGTGGCAATAAGAAACAGTCAATTTTTTTTCCCACTTAATAGACCGTGATGTTATTTTATTAGATGCACAGGATTGACTGGAATCTAATGGGGAGAGAGAAAATAATACGATTAGACACACACAAAAAAAACTTCAGATACTCGGGATTGGTGCAGATGATACTTCCTGCCTGGCTCCACCTACTACAGGAGGGGGTGGAGACAAAACCTATATAAAGCAGCAAACAAATGGCCAGCCCCGCACTTACCTCATCCAGATCGTGGGCAGCTCCCCCTGGCCAATATGGTCGTCCCCCCCCCCCCCCAGCCAATCTGGTCGCTGTTGTCACAAGTCGGTGGGCTCAAAGCGCAGTGCTCTGCACCCTGAGCCCAACCTGTTTAAAGCCAATTGGAGCCTCTGGCTCTTATCGTGTGCTTCACAAAAAAACAGCAGAACTCTTATGCGTCCAGTGCCCCGTATGGAGATTAGGTTGGCTGCGCCCCTTATGGACGTACCGCCGCTGCTCAGATGAGTAACCACTGGCACCCATGAACTTTTTAGCGATCTGTAAGAGGGTTCGGAATCCTCTTCTGACCACAAATTTTAAGAAGCATTCTTCCCACTGACCACCATTCCAAGGAACATTATTCTCACTGACCACCCATGTAAGGAACATTCTTCCTACTGGCTGCCATTCTAAGGAACATTCTTCTCACTGATACCAATGTGAGTGGCATTCTTCCCACTGACCACCAATGGAAGACGTTTTTCCCTACTGGCCGCCATGGGAAGGCGCGTCCTTCCCTACTGGCCGCCATGGGAAGGCGCGTCCTTCACTACTGGCCGCCATGGGAAGGCGCGTCCTTCGCTACTGGCCGCCATGGGAAGGCGCGTCCTTCGCTACTGGCCGCCATGGGAAGGCGCGTCCTTCCCTACTGGCCGCCATGGGAAGGCGCGTCCTTCCCTACTGGCCGCCATGGGAAGGCGCGTCCTTCCCTACTGGTCGCCATGGGAAGGCGCGTCCTTCCCTACTGGTCGCCATGGGAAGGCGCGTCCTTCCCTACTGGTCGCCATGGGAAGGCGCGTCCTTCCCTACTGGTCGCCATGGGAAGGAGCGTCCTTCCCTACTGGTCGCCATGGGAAGGAGCGTCCTTCCCTACTGGTCGCCATGGGAAGGCGCGTCCTTCCCTACTGGTCGCCATGGGAAGGAGCGTCCTTCCCTACTGGTCGCCATGGGGAGGCGCGTCCTTCCCTACTGGGACGCCATGGGGAGGCGCGTCCTTCCCTACTGGGACGCCATGGGGAGGCGCGTCCTTCCCTACTGGGACGCCATGGGGAGGCGCGTCCTTCCCTACTGGGACGCCATGGGGAGGCGCGTCCTTCCCTACTGGGACGCCATGGGGAGGCGCGTCCTTCCCTACTGGGACGCCATGGGGAGGCGCGTCCTTCCCTACTGGGACGCCATGGGGAGGCGCGTCCTTCCCTACGGGACGCCATGGGAAGGCGCACCGATTCTCCCTAATGTACTATGAGCTTTAGATATTAGCAGGGTTTCCTGAGCCCAGAAAATTGTTTCAATGGTTCCTTCATGTTTAAAAAGGTTGGGAGCGGCTGGTATAGAGACATAGTGCTGAGCAGAGTTCTTCTTTATATAGTATCGGGAGAAGGGGACGCCTGCGGCCGTACAAAATGCTGACTGTAGAAAACATGACTTGTCATCTTTCTTGAACACAATCGGTGATGTAAGGGATCCCGTTACCGCCATCTGTCAAGCTGCCAGGCTTAGTAGAATATTAATTTATGGTTCCTGGCTGACTCTGCTAGACGAGGGAACACACTGCGCCTCTCGGTCTTCCACACTCTCTCGGATGCTCGGAGTCTGACAGTGAGACGAGGCTGCACGCTGCACATATAGAGCTCCGATACGTTCTCAGATTGCAGTCCTGATCCGTCTTCCATTAAATCGCTAGATATTCTGACATTTTAAAGCTGAACTCTGGGGGTCATTAATAAAAATCGACCTTATTTCTGTTCTTGCCCAACTACATGTAATTGATACTTATGCATAACATAACCCTACTGTATTTGTTACCTCTTGTACTGGGAAAACCCTACCCTTGCTGTAAGCCCCTCCATTGTGCACTCCCCCCAAGCACTGCAAGAGTTAAATGCTTGTTTAAGTCTAGATGTAGAGTAATAAGGTGTAATGCAGTGTACACACGATCATTTTTCGACATGAAAAAAAACGTTGTTTTTCAAAAACGTCATGCGACAAAACGCCCGACGCCGGACGCTTCTGCCGCTAGAGGGGAGAATTCCCATTGCTGTCTATGGAGATGGTTCACATCTCATAGACGCCGAACGCCTGTCGCCTGAAAAAAAGTCCCGGACCCTTTTTTTCAGGCGACATTGGCGTTCGCCCATTGACAGCAATGGGAATGCTTTGTCAAAAAAAAAAAGTTTCACACTCGCAGCAAAATACTCCGCGTACGCCGTACGCCGTTGTCGCATAGATGTGAATGGAGCTTAAAATGATCGTGTGTGGGCTTCACATAATTTTTCAGGTTCTGAAAAACGACAACAAAAAAATTAGAACATGCTGCATTTTTTAACGTCGTTTTAAACGATGTCGTTTTTCGGGTTGTAAAAAATGATCGTGTGTGGGCTAAAACTACTACACATGCTCAGAACCAAGTTATGAGACGGGAGCGCTCGTTCTGGTAAAACTACCGTTCATAATGGAGTAAGCACATTCATCACACTGTAACCGACAGAAAAAACGTGAATCGTCTTTTACTAACACGGAATCAGCTAAAGCAGCCCCAAGGCGAATGGAACTTCCCTTTTATAGTGCCGTCGTTCTTGTTGTAAATCACCACGCTTTGCTAGAGCATTTTTTTAAAACGATGGTGTGTGGGCAACATTGTTTTTAATGATGAAGTAGGAAAAACTTTGTTTTTTTCGACATGCTGAAAAATGATCGTGTGTACGCGGCATAATAATTCATTCCTCTGGCATGTCGGCTCTGCTCCATTTCATCCTCGCATACAATGGAAGACTACTTGTCCTGCATTGTACTGAATGATCTCGGCATGTGGCCACAGGCTGGAGGGCCTAGCCAAGTGGCTTCGGGCAACAGGTTGCACAGATGGGGGAAGCCTGCTGGAACGAGGAAAGTATTAGTTTATTCCTGTAGACCAGGGGTCTCCAAACTTTACAAACAAAGGGCCACTTTATTGCCCTTCAGACTTTAGGAGGGCCGGATTGGGGCCAGCAAGGGAAGAAAAAGTCACGGGCCCGGCATCAGTGAGAACATATATGGCCTCAGGGTTGGTGGTCAATAGGAAGAGGAGTATTCCCCCTATTGGTAGGAGGAATAGTATCCCATCATTGGTATCAGTGGATAATATAGTGCCCCATTGTTGGTGTCAATGGGAAGAATAGTGCCTCATGTCATTGGAAGAAATTGTGCCCCAAGGGCCGGATAAAGGCTAGCAAAGGGCCACATCTGGCCCTTGGGCCGCAGTTTGGAGACCTCTGCTGTAGACTAAAGCCTGGTAAACACTACAAGTTTTTTTTTTTTTTCTTTCATTCAACCTACTGGGACAGCTCTGGTCAGAGCTGCTCTACTAACCATCCAAAGTTAGTACAGCAAACTCTCCCGCTGAGCTGTTGTATTTTGTTGGAGCGGCTAAAGGTTAAATGCTCAATAAAGCCTGGTACACACGGGCCGAATATCGGGAGACATCGGCTGGTTAAATAAAATCGGCTGACATTTGGCCCATGTGTATGTCTGTGTTTTAGCCGGCTTCTGTCAGCCGAGCATGCGGGAAAACCAGAAGCCGACTGACTCTTGGTCAGCGCTCTTTGCCATTGGCAGGTACCCGCTCCCAATTATGCTCGGATGCTCCTCGGTGATCTGAGCCGGAAGTTCGCCATCGTTTTCTGGGACAAATCGGAGGTCCCAGAAGACTACAAGACCATTCGCAAAGCGCAGCGTGACTCACGCATGCTCAGTAGGAAATCGGCTGTGAAGCCACAAGTAAGGATGAGCTCCGGCGTGTTCGCATAGAACACGTGCAGAGCCCGCCAGGAAGTTGGCACCCGCGCTGCGCTAATCACAGCCAGGCAGACATTGTCCGATGCTCGGCTGCAGAGATCGGGAAATGTCTGCCTGGCTGTGATTAGCGCAGCGCGGGTGCCGACTTCCTGGCGGGCTCTGCACGTGTTCTATGCGAACACGCCGGAGCTCATCCTTAGCCACAAGGCATCGATTCCTGTTTCCCTAACTTGAGATGCCAGCGCCTGCACCGGAAGCTGATTGAAGAATTGGCCTGGGTGAGGACATTGCTTGATCCCTTCACAGGTAAGTGTCCTTATATTAAGTCAGCAGCTACAGTATTTGTACTTACATTTTTTTGGGGGGAGACTGGAGCTCCTCTAGGGTGTAAAAGGGCTGCTCCAGTTTGGTGGCATAGGGAATATGTCGCTTCCATCTCCCCTCCCTACCTGCTAATACTTGTCTTCCCTGTGCTCCCCTATTGCTTGCTCCATCTGATGGGGCCTTTAGGAATGCCTAATCCATCCCAGAATGGGAGAGAATTGGCCGGCCCGATCTCTTTCCTTCCAGGCAGTGGAGGTCACCAATGCTATGTACATTCTAGCCTTGCACAATACTGGGCTTAGGCTCTCGGAGAGTACAGTGAAAGTGTCAATGGATGGGTTGGCAGCTGTCTAGTTGGGTGATAAGGCAAGAGACCCTGCCACTTTGCCCTAAATAAAAATATTCATCGATCTGCACACTCGGGGAGTCCTTTGAAATGAAAGAATGTTATCCCAACATTTCATATTCTTGATGTCTCTTATGCCATATACTTGTGTTTAATAAGTATCCTTTTCATAGCATTGCTTCCTTTTGTGTATGGTTCTCCAATGATCAGACTTGTGCTGACACGCCCCTCCAACCCCCCTCCCTGCACAGCCATTCACTGGGAAGATTGGTGTACTGCTGTTTGTCCACCCCCACCTCTCTAAGCTGCTTATGCAGCAGAGAACAGAGGTTATATCATCACTTATAAATACTTTTTTTTTTTTTAATTATTATTATTATTATTATTTTTTTATTGTTTTTATATTTGTACGATGCGCAAATGTTTTGCTTTCCGTTTTCTATTTTAAACTGAGTAGGTTGTTTTACAAGGTGAGGGTTCACATCTCATTGCTGGCAGTTGCTGTAATTGTCTGGAGTACCTAGAAAGGCGATTCTTCGGTATCCGCAGGCAGAGATTTCTGGGTCATCTGCAGATAGTATTATATACTTGGGAGACGAGTCCTCTTGCTGGCAGTCACGGCGTGTGTAGTGACGGTCTGCTTTCCGCTGTGTGAGGGGAAGAGAATGAAGAAGTGACAGGGAGGTGTGCACACAGTCATGCTAGAGCGATCAGTAAATCTCTACACCCAGGATGTGCACACACAGCCTTTCCTCCTGCGCTGGGCTCAACCCATGTGCTGCAGAAGAGCAAACACTGCATTAAAGTCTCAAGTAAATGCCAAGCAGAAACACATGTCCTACCAACGTTTGCATCTTGGAACATTTTGCTCTAAGGCAGTGCCGGCCCAAAACATTGTGCTGCCCGGGACTAAGAATGAAATGCTGCCCCCCCCCTCCGAAAAAAAATCACGCCAACCAAAAGGCCCCCACCAGGGGTGGACTGACAATTGGGGCTCTCGGGCACTGCCCGAGGGCCCCATACCACTAGGGGGCCCCATCAGGGTTGCCAGGCTCAATAAAACCAGGGAAAATATGTAGAAATATGTGTTTTTTTTTTTAACATCTTTCCCTGATATGTCCAAAACCAACATGCTTCTGATGTGAAAATTCTGAGATTTTAGCTGCCCTGCCTCTGTACTGCCTCCTGGCGTGGTGGCCATCTTTAAACCCGTGGGCCCCATAATCTTCTATTGCCCGGGGGCCCCATGAGTTGTCAGCCCGCCCCTGGCCCCCACATTCATTATTTTATATCATGATAACTAAAGGGGACCCGTCATGGCTCTATACATGTATAGGAGTATAAAGAGGACCTGTCATGGCTCTATACATGTATATAGAGGACCTGTCATGGCTCTATACATGTATATAGAGGACCTGTCATGGCTCTATACATGTATATAGAGGACCTGTCACTCTTTACATGTAAAGGAATATCAAGAGGACCTGTCATGGCTCTATAAAGGTATATAGGAGTATAAAGAGTACTTGACGTGGCTCTATACATGTATAAAGGAGTATAATGAGGGTCTGTCATGGCTCTATAGATGTATAAAGAGGACCTGTCATGGCTCTATACATGTATATAGAGGACCTGTCGAGACTCTTTACATGTAAAGGAATATAAAGAGGACCTGCCATGGCTCTATAAATGTATATAGGAGTATAAAGAGGACCTGTCGTGGCTCTATACATGTATAAAGGAGTATAACGAGGGCCTGTCATGGCTCTATAGATGTATAAAGAGGACCTGCCATGGCTCTATACATGTATAAAGGAGTATAACGAGGGCCTGTCATGGCCCTATAGATGTATAAAGAGGACCTGTCATGGCTCTATACATGCATATAGGCGTATAAAAGGACCTGTCATGGCTCTATACATGCTTATAGGCGTATAAAAGGACCTGCCATGGCTCTATACATGCATATAGGCGTATAAAGGGACCTGCCATGGGCTCTATACATGTATCCAGGAGTATCAAGGGACCTGTGAATTGCCGGCGGCCACAATGTTTTTTGCGCAAACTAATCAATGTACGCTAATTATGTGTTTTTTTTTTTGGTACCAAAAATATGTAGAAGAATACATATTGGCCTAAACTGAAGAAAATAGTTTATTTTTTCAAAATTTTGGGGATATTTATTATAGCAAAAAGTAAAAAAATATATATATTTATAGCACAAAAAATAAAAACCGCAGAAGTGATCAAATATCACCAAAAGAAAGCTCTATTTGTGGGAAAAAAAGGACATCAATTTTATTTGGGTAGCGGAGCTAGTGGAACGGGCTGGCGGGCATCAGTATGCTGCCCCCCTGAAAGTGCTGCCTGGTACCCATGGTACCACCCGGTCCCATCATAGGGCCGGCCCTGCTCTAAGGAAATGTTTGGTCCTTTTGAGCAGCTCTGGAGCCCGGGCCTCTTCATTCGGCAGGCCTTGGCCTGAGATTCAACTCACCCTCTCCATAGACTAATGGAGAAGTTCCTGCACTGCATTGCAAAATGGTAAAAAGGGGCAAGGTCTGACTCGTTGGTGTTTTAAGGCCTTCCAGGCTACATTGTGTGCTTGGCACAAGGACGGGGATACACCAGTCACAGATCAATGGCCACAACCCTCGTCTTCTACATGCAATCTGCTCTTATATCTCAAGCCAAGGCTTGCTGAATGGATGCACCTGGATTCTGGAGCTCTTTTAACAGGAATTAATATTTGCTCATAGGCAAAAGGCACCTGCCGTCTGCTCAAAGATCTCAAGTGAAGGCCTACTGGGTGAAGACGTCTGCGTCTGACAAGTCCTGAATATTTGCTCACTGTCAAAAATGTACCTACAGTCTGTTCAAAGAGCTGATGCCAAGGCCTGCTGGAAAAAAGCATCTGGGTTCCAGAACTCTTTGGCAGGACCAAATATTTGTTTGCAGCCAAAAAAGTACTTGTAATCTGCTCAAAGACCCTAGTGTTAGGCCTTTGCTTGAGCTTCAAGTCGGCCCCTTCAGACTAGTAGAGAAGTTCCTACACTGCATTGTGAAATGGCAAAGCAGTGTCCCAAGGTGGAGGTCTGGTTGTGGAGTTTGCCAATGTTTCAGGTCTTCCAGGCTATACCGTATGATTGGCACAAGGAGAGGGACACACCGACCACCTGTCAATGGCCTACAACCTTCTCCTTTTGCATGAAATTTACGTTGACTGCTCAAGCCAATGTCTATCGGGTGAACACACCGGAGATCCAGAGCTCTTTATAAGGACTAAATTTGTTCAAAGGCAAAAACAAACATTGGGCTTATGCTTGAGCTTCAATTCAGGCCTTCTTTACAGACCAATAGAGAAAAGCATGCTCTGCAGTGTGAAATGGCAACGAGGCATAACAAAGGTCTCACCAAGGTGGAGACCTGATTGTGGGTTTCTCCAGGGTTTAAGGCCTTCAAAGCTATGCTTGGCACAAGGAAAGGGACACACCAGTCATAGATCAATGGCTACAACCCTCTCCTTTTGCATGAAATCTTCTTTAAGAGCTCAAGCCTTTGCCTACTGCAGGGTTTGACAAATTTGCTTGGAATCTAGGAGCCAGCTAAAAAAGTTAGGAGCCAGAAAATGCGCCCCGTCCCGACGAGCTCGCGCGCAGAAGCGAACACATACGTGAGCAGCGCCCACATATGTAAACTGTGTTCAAACCACACATGTGAGGTATCGCCGCAATTGGTAGAGCGAGAGCAATAATTCTAGCCCTAGACCTCCTCTAATTCAAAACCTGCAACCTGTAGAATTTTTTAAACGTCGCCTATGAAGATTTTAAAGGGTAAAAGTTTATCGGCATTCCACGAGCGGACGCAATTTTGAAGCGTGACATGTTGGGTATGAATTTACTCGACGTAACATTATCTTTCATAATATTTAAAAAAAATGGGGATAACTTTACTGTTGTCTTATTTTTTAATAAAAAAAGTGTAATTTTTGACATCACTTCTGATTGTGTTTTTTTTTCTTTTTTTCTGTCGTACGAGAATTTTCGTGACTTTAATAACCCATTTCATTTTACTTGCGACTATTAAGTGAAAAAAGTCGTACGATCGGTTGTCCGATATTCGGATCGTGTGTACGGGCCATAACCCTGTCTTCTGGGGTCCCTCGGCCGCTGTCTCTGCTCCGCCTCGCAAAAGATTTCTACCTTCATGCGAGCGAGCTCGCATGGTGGAAAGCTTTTGCGAGCACGCTCCCGTGATACAGCGGCTGGCATAGCCGCCGACTGTATCACTCGGCCCGGCGCGCCGCGTCATCCGCTGTGATTGACAGCAGCGCCAGCCAATGGCTGCGCTGCTATCAATCCGCCCAGCCTAGCCAATCAACGGCTTCTATGCAGAGCTGCACCAGATTTTGCACTCTCCAGTTCTAGTAAATAAACCTCAAAGCTTCACTTTGCCTTGAATATTATATAGAAAAAAACGATTTTTGCAAACACACGTTGATAACCTTTTTTTATCGGGCCGATCTCCATCACTTATTTATCTAACAGAATGTTGACAAGCCCCGACGTTCCTGGTCAACCACAGGCACTGTGCAGCAGGAAGCAAAGCCTGCATACGTAATGAGCAAATATTGAAATGAAGTGATTTGTAGAAAAACCCGACTGTGTAAAACCTTCACACACTTTGATAGGATTGTTCAGATAAAGCTGATCTCTAGGTATGTGTGCTGCGGTGGATGTAGGCCATTGCTTGCATTACAGGAGGATCATGTATGCATCGTGAGTTCTGAATTCAGAGCGGCGGACGGTTGCGCTGTTCATCAGCCTGAACAGGAAACCACTGTGTGTGTGTGTGTGTGTGTGTGTGTGTGTGTGTGTGTGTGTGCGGAGGGGATCAGGATGTTTTGGTGTGAAGTGAAAGTCTCATTTGCTGTCCCTTCATCAGAAGATGTTCTTAAAGCAACCCTGTCTCCGCCTGTACAAGACATTCTGATAGACGACGGGGTGGATTTACTAAGCAGAAAATAGACTGTGTACTTTGCAGGTGCAACTGCTCCAGAGCTGGCAACAGGCTTCCGCTCATTTCTGATCACGGTCATGTGATGGTTTCTTGTTTTTGGGTTTTTATTCGATATGTGCCAAAAGGATCACACAAGTACTAGATGATGACGACGACCGATAAAAACAAAATAGGACAAGAATATCTAACTAAAGATGTTTCACCATGGGTACCCCCCCCCCCCCCAATTGGCATGGCACAGGTGGTTTATTATTAATATTTTATATATATTTATATATATATATATATATATATATATATATATATATATATATATATATATATATATATATATATATATATATATATATATATATATATATATATATATATATATATATATATATATATATATATATATATATATATAATTTTTTGTTTTCACTTCACAAATGCGAGTTGCCACTTAAAGGGTTTGTTAAAGCGGGAGTTCACCCAATTATGTTTTTTTTCTCTTTTCCCCTTAGCTTCCTGCTCGTTCGGTCTAGGGGAATCGGCTATTTGTATTAAAATATGAGCCGTACTTACCCGTTTTCGAGATGCATCTTCTCCGTCGCTTCCGGGTATGGGTCTTCGGGAGCGGGCGTTCCTTCTTGATTGACAGTCTTCCGACGGTCGCATCCATCGCATCACTCGTAGCCGAAAGAAGCCGAACGTCGGTGCGGCTCTATACTGCGCCTGGGCACCGACGTTCGGCAAATCGTGACGCGATGGATGCGACCGTCGGAAGCCTCTCGGAAGACTGTCAATCAAAATAGGAACGCCCATTCCCGCAGCCCATACCCGGAAGCGGCGGAGAAGATGCATCTCGTAAACGGTAAGTACGGATCATATTTTAAAACAACTAGCCGATTCCCCTAGACAAAACGAGCATGAAGCTAAGGGGAAAAGTGTTATGTACGGGTGAACCTCCGCTTTAAGGTAAAAAAAAAAATCCCCTAAATAGCTTCCTTTACCTTAGTGCAGTCCTCCTTCACTTACCTCGTCATTCTCACTTCCTGTTCTTCTGTCTGTAACTCCACACCGTAATGCAAGGCTTTCTCCCTGGTGTGGAGTGTCATGCTCGCCCCCTCCCTTGGACTACAGGAGAGTCAGGACTAGGGCCGAAACAACTAATCGATTATGAAATTAATCGATTACAATTTTCATAATCAATTAATCGGCCAGTAACATAATGGGGTTAAAACTAAAATTTGTCCCTTTTATAGTACAAAAAAGCAAATCGCTACTGTAAATATTACTTTCACTGTCCCACAGTAAAAAAATGAACCCCTTACAGTAGCGATTATTTGCTCTTTTTGTACTTAAAGCGGAGGTTCACCCGTACAATATACCTTTTCCCCTTAGCTTCATGCTCGTTTTGTCTAGGGGAATCGGCTATTTGTTTTAAAATATGATCCGTACTTACCGTTTTCGAGATGCATCTTCTCCGTCGCTTCCGGGTATGGGTCTTCGGGAATGGGCGTTCCTATTTTGATTGACAGTCTTCCGAGAGGCTTCCGACGGTCGCATCCATCGCGTCACGATTTTCCAAAAGAAGCCGAACGTCGGTGCGCAGGCGCAGTATAGATCCGCACCGACGTTCGGCTTCTTTCGGCTACTAGTGACGCGATGGATGCGACCGTCGGAAGCCTCTCGGAAGACTGTCGATCAAAATAGGAACGCCCAGTCCCGCAGCCCATACCCGGAAGTGGCGGAGAAGATGCATCTCGTAAACGGTAAGTACGGCTCATATTTTAAAACAACTAGCCGATTCCCCTAGACAAAACGAGCATGAAGCTAAGGGGATTGTTTAAAAAAATATATTAATGGGTGAACTCCCGCTTTAATAACATAATGGGGGTTAAAAAAAAAAGTACAAAAAGAGCAAATAATCGCTATTGTAAGGGGTTAATTTTTTTACTGTGGGACAGTGAAAGTAATATTTACAGTAGCGATTTGCTTTTTTGTACTATAAAAGGGACAATTTTAGTTTTAACCCCATTATGTTACTAAACATCTCAGGCCGGGGGTCACACCTCTGTGTTTTTTGGTGCTTTTTGCAGAAACGCACTACAGTTCATTGTTCATGTTTTCCTATGGAACACGTTCCCATCCATGATTTTTTTTTCAGCTGCTGCGTATTTGGAAAGGGCAAGGAGTTTTTAACGCAAAACGTTTTTTTTTTTTTGGTTCAATATACTTCAATGGAGAAGCTGTTAGTTGCAGCCCTAAACTCCACACAGTAATGCAAGGCTTTCTCCCTGGTGTGGAGAAAGCCTCTTGAAGCGGGGAGGGGGCGAGCAGGAGTGTCAGGACGCCCACTAACACACAGTTTCTTTCTCTATCTGCAAAGTAGAGAGTGTCCTGACTTGCCTGCTCGCCCCCTAGAGGCTTTTTCCATATGTATGTATGTGTGTGTGTGTGTGTGTGTGTGTGTGTGTGTGTATATACCGTATTTATTGGGGTATAGCTCGCTCCCGCGTATAGCGCGCACCCCTAAAGTTGCCCCGAAATGCCTGTGAAAAAAAGTTTTTTTTGTACTTAGTTTAGTGTCTTGCATGGTGGCCTCGTCGGGTCCGTCTGCGGCTTCGGGTGTCCTCTTCGTCGGGTCCGGCGTCCTTCTGCGGCGTCCTCCTCGCTCGTTTCCCGCGCCGAGTTTGAATACTGCGCCAGCATATACCGAGCGCAGTACACTCGCGTATAGTCGGCAATGCTCGCGCTGACGTCCTGGACGTGAGCGCGAGTGTAGCCGAGACTGCCCGACTATACACGAGTGTACTGTGCTCGGTATATGTCGGTGCAGTATTCAAACTCGGCGCGGGTATCGGCGTATATCGCGCACCCACGATTTTGTCCTGATTTTCAGGGCAAAATAGTGCGCGCTATACGCCGATAAAATACGGTATATATATTTTTTTTTTGGGGGGGAAATATATAATAGGAAAAAAGTAAAAAATATATTGTTTTGTTTTTCAAAATTGACGCTTTTTTTTTTTTGTTTATAACGCAAAAAAAAAAAACTGCAGAGGTGATCAAATACCACCAAAAGAAAGCTCTATTTGGGGGGGGAAAGGACGTCAATTTTGTTTGGGAGCCACGTCGCATGACCGTACAATTGTCAGTGAAAGCGACGCAGTGCCGTATCGCAAAAAGTGGCCTGGTTTTTGGCCAGCCAAATGGTCTGGGGCTTAAGTGGTTAAATGACTTAAATTGTGGCGTTCAGAATTCGGGTGCAGCTGTACATGGTAGCCAATCGGATCTTTCAGTTAAGATTTTGACAATAAAACCTGGAAGCTGATTGGTTTCTATGCAGACCTGTTCCAGATTGTGTGTGTGCGCTTCAGTTTTACTTCAATCCACCCCCCCATGTTCTAAAGCGTGTCCTTCTCACAGAGCTGAGCGCTGCGTCTTGTACAATTACCACCTCTCCTTGTTGTGTCCACAGAACGAGCCTCATAGGGACCCGCCGTGACGAAGGGTTAATTACATTGTGCAGATTACTGGAAGATGATGACACTCTGATTTCATTACAGGAGGCATCTGCACAATGTATAACCCAAAAGCAAACCTTTTTTATTATATTGCAGCTTACCAATTCTTAACCCCCTTCATGCCCAAGGGGGAAAAACAAATCTTAATGCGCAAGCACAATTTTGCAACTTTGATATGTGATGGTAAAATTGTACATGGCATCACAACTACTTTGTGCATCAAAGGAAAACTGGACCAAAATGGTAAATAAAATCAATTTTTTTTAAATGTACTTTTTTAAATGTAGATGTATATTTCTTGTTACTATCCTAACCTACCACCAAAGAACAACTCAAAATAAATTATTTTGCTCCTGACTATCGCAGCGATGCCGCATATGGGTATGATATTTGTTTTGTACCCATAGTACAGACCAGAAGCAATCGCACGCAAATTTTTTTTTTTTTTAGGTCGGTTACCGTATTTATCAGTGTATACCGCACACTTTTTTCCCCTTAAAATCAGGGGAAAACCGTGGGTGCGCGATATATACGTCGATCCTCCTCGGAGACAGCCGATCCTCGCTGTCTGAGCGCCGCCGACAAAGACCGAGCCGAGTACTCGGCTCCGCCCGCAGCCACGCGAGAGCCGAACACACCGGAAATCCGGCTCTGCACAGCTCGACCGAGGCGCCAAATTCAACGCTGCAACCCCCGGCAGACGGATGTGACGGACACCGACAAGGCTGGACGGACCGACAGACGGACGCGACGGACACCGACAAGGCTGGACGGACAAGGCTGGATGGACACGGACAAGGCTGGGCGGACGCCGGGCAAGGCAGCCGACAGCAGATGGACACCGACAAGGCTGAGCATCCAAAAAGTAATTTTTTTCCCCTAAACTTCCCTTCTCAGGTTGGAGTGCGGCGCTATACGTCGGCGCGCGGTATATGCCGATTAAATACGGTAATTAAAAAAATTAATTTGTGCAGCATCTTTAGGGTGGTTTGGGAGCGCTGTATTTAACGCTCCCAAAATGCCCTGCCTATTGAAATGAATGGGCAGCACTTCCGAAGGCGCCTGAAAAGTGCTTTAGAAGCACCGCAACAGGGGAGTTTTTAGCACATTCTTTGGGGTTAAAAGCACCACATAAACAAAAATGAGTGCTTTAGCGCTGCCGCAGCCCCAGTGTGAAAGGAGTGTAAGGGCTTCTACATAAGCCGTCAAACGCACCCCCCCCCCCAAAAAAAAACGCCATTTGTTTGAGTGGTGAGGGGGAGGCAAACCAGCGGAATTTCCTCTTTTCCGTGAAGTTCCACTTTAATGCTGCGTACACACGACCGTTATTCATGTCATGAAAAAAAAACATTTCCCTCAATGTGGTTTGTTGTGATTCCTCTCAAGCCTGCCTTGCATACACACGTTCGTGGGGGAAAAAAATGCTTGCGCAAAGCGCAGTGACGTACAACGGCACTATACAGCGGAAGTTCCATTCGAATGGTGCCAACCTTTGGGCTGCTTTTACCAATTTCCCCGTCTCATAACTTGCTTCTGAGCATGCATGTTTTTTCCCCTCTCATTAAAGCCTACACGCGGCCGTTTTTCACGAAGTGAAAAACTACGAGAATTTTTTTTTTGCAGGTTCTAAAAAAAAAATTCGCCCATTTTTTCTCATCGAGAAAAATGCTCTGGAACCTACACACAACAGTTTTTCTAACGACCAATTAAAAGAATTGTATTTTTCTCGTCATGAAAAACGGTCGTGTGTACGCGGCATTAGAATTCAGACAATTGATACAATTTCATGCAATTTGTAGCAGTTTGTATCTTTTAAGGCTTCACTCTTTTATCTTTGCACATTTTTGTAAGGCAAAATCTAGAAACTGGATGGGTCCATCACCAAAACATTGCATGTTTCATAGGAAGCGATGTTGTTCAGTGAGGCTGTGCAGATCTCTGCAGTGTGGCGTGAAAAGGGAAGTATGTGCGTTTTTTTTCCCTGTGAATTCTCACACTGCGATTCCCAATAGAACAATAATGCGTGTCAACACACCATATAAAAATGAGAAAACGGACAAAAGCGTACACGGCTGTAGGTGAACCTGGCCTTAGGGGGCCCATTCAAACTATTGGGTTAGAACAATTTACTTTTCCCCCTAAAACTGGATGTATTTTTAGTGTAGGTTTTTTTATTGTTTTTTTTTTTTTTGTAATAGAAGATGCGTTTTGTATGCAGATTAAATGCATTTTTTGCGTTTTTCGTGTTTGTCCTTTTCTGGTCTTCATTTTTTGTGTTTGTTAAAAATATGGTCATGCGGCTTGAGATGCGCCAATTTAAAATGCATGTTGCATCTCTTTTTTTTTTTCGTGTTGTGTTTTTTTATTTTTCAGTAGCATTGACTATGATGTAGCTGTAGCACACAAAAAAATATAGCGTGCAGGATCTTGCAGAAAAGTCATCTCACTGATTTGAAGACGTTCGCCGCTTATAATGCCCGCGTACACACGGTCGTTTTTTGTGATGAAAAAAAAAAGACCTTTTTAAAAACGTCATTTAAAACGACCGTGTGTGGGGAAAACGTCGTTTTATGTCTTCTGAAAAACGACAAAAAAAAAATTCGAGCATGCTTCAATTTTATGTCGTTTTTTTAAAACGTCGTTTTTTGTGTCATAAAAAATGATCGTGTGTAGGCTAAAACGACTTTTAAAACTGCGTTTTTAAACCCATGCATGCTCAGAAGCAAGTTATGACGCGAGCTTGAATGGAACAGAGTGCCGCCGTACGCGCTGAACGTAACTGCTTTGCTAGAGCATTTTTAAAAAACGATGGTGTGTAGGCAACATCGTTTTTTAAGATTAAGTTTGAAAAATATTGTTTCTTTTCATGAGAGAAAAAACGACGTTTTTTTACAAGACAAAAAAACAACCTTGTGTACGCGGCATAAGGCCTTTTGCGCACTGCAGCTTGAAAAAGCTCAATACAGCTTTTTTTTTTTTTTCTGAGCTAAAATTACAGCCCATTAATTGTAATGTGCCTATGCACACAGGCACGTGAAAACAAGCGGCATGTATTGTTCAGTAAAAAAAAAAAGGGTAGAAAAATCAGCAATTTTGGTCAGTAATTTATGCCTTATGCACGCAAATGTCCGTTTTACATACTGCGCAGAACAACGCGAGAATACGTTTTCGTGTGCAAAAATGCATAGAAAAAAAGTCTGAAAAAGTAGATGCTCAAATGGGATTATCGTGTGCAAAAGGCCTAATCGACACTAATCTTTCTACTCTTTTAGGGCTTGTTCACATGTGAGGTTGGAGGGGGCAGTAAAATCCAGCGGTTGAGCCATGCTTTAAACTAGACGCCTCCCCCCCCCCCCCACACCCTTAAGGCTGCATTCACACCTGAGCGTTTTGTCGCCTGAAGCGCGACGCCCCAAAACGCTATAGAGGGGGGGAAAAATACATTATTCCCTATGGAGATGGTTCACATCTCCACTACAAAACGCCTGACCCCGAACGCCTGAAGCCCAAACAAGTTCTGGACCCTTTTTTGTTGCTCGAATTTGGGCGCTTGGGCGTTTTACATTGGTGACCCTAGACCTGTACAAAATCGCGGTAAAAAACGGCGCAAAACGCTACGCTCAGGTGTGAATGCAGCCTAATTGGAAGCGGAGGCAGCAGCTGGGGGGTGTACACAAGCTGCAATAATTTGCTTCACCGCAAGAATTGTACCCCCTGTCGCATTCAGCGGGTGCAGTGGCCGCTAAGGGCCACCCATTCAATAAGCCCCCGTTCACACCTAGGCGTATATACGCCTGTAGTGCGACGCCGCTGCAGCCCCGAGACGCCAGAGGGATGATTTAACATGCACCTCTATGGAGATGGTTCACATCTCCACGCCGAACGCCTGCCGCCTGAAAAAAAAGTCCCGGACCTTTTTTTCAGGCGGCTTTTGGCGTTCGGCATAGGAGATGTGAACCATCTCCATAGAGGGGGTGAAAGCTGCATTCACATCGCCGCAAATCGCGGTACAAAACGCCGCTATTTGTCGCCGCAATTCGCGGGACAAAACGCTGCGATTTTGTACGCCGAGGTGTGAATGCAGGCTAAATGGGGCCATTTTGCAAACGCCCCAGCTGCGCAATGCGCATGCTGTGAAAGGCTCCAAGGGGTTAAAGCAGGTGGTGATGCTTCCTCGGCGCCTGTCAAAAAGCATGAAGGAAGTGTTAGGCCTCGTACACACGACAGAGTTTCTCGGCAGAATTCGGCGAGAAACTCGGTCAGAGCCGGATTCTGCCGAGAAACTCTGTCGTGTGTACACTTTCGGCCCGATGGAGCCGCCGAGGAACTCGTCGAGAAAATAGAGAACATGTTTTCTATTTTCTCGTTGTTCTATGGGAGCTCTCGGCCCGCCGAGCTCCGCGGCGGCTTCAGGGCTGAACTGGCCGAGGAACTCGATGTGTTTGGCACGTCGAGTTCCTCGGCCGTGTGTACGAGGCCTTATTGTATTGCCTCCCCACCACCTGCTTTAACCCCTTGAACTTTAACCCCTTGAACCTTGCACTAACGCACGCAATTCCACAGGGCTGTAAGGTTCAGAGAGCAGCGCACATGTGACTGAGCCCCTTGGAGCGCTGCGATCCTGCGTTTGTACTGCACATAAACTGTGCGATTGAGGTTTTGCACTCAAAGGGTTAATAGTTTAGGGAAGCAAATAAGCAGATTTGCATTGAGCGCGCTCTTACCTACCCGAGGAAGAGTTGCAGCGTTACATCGGTCCTCTATTCATTAGCTCTTGTGGAATACTGAGCGGGTTTCATAGGGCTGCCCCTCCCTGGTCCAGCTCGGGTACCTCTGTAGAGTTGCTGATTTTGCTCCCCGTCGTTTGCCATCCTGTCCTCAGCCCTCCTCAGTGGGCACAAGACTTGGCACCCTATGTGCTGCGTCTCACTTCCATTACTCAGCTCCATCCTCTCTGCACGAGCAGCGACAGCGAGCGAGTGGCTGCTGGAATGTCACTCCTGACTCCTCGGCTCTCTGTGTATTTTTTATTTTGTATTGCATTTTTCCCCCTCATCCTCCTCCTCCTCCTCCTCCTCCTCTCCTGTTTCCTGGTCACTGCTCTGGCTGGCGGCTGAAGTGCTTTATTCCAGGGGTTCCCGGTCTGTAGCTCCACCTTGTTTTGTTGCACACCAATAGAGTGCTGGAGATCAAAGCATTGCCTCTCCTAGCAATACTCCCCCCTCAGTGCACCTCTGTGGCCCCTTAATTTCCACCGATCTCCATGCATCAAGTTTACTTGTTGGTGGCCATTAGCATTAAAGGCTCCCAAGATCATTGCATCCTTCTCCTCCTGGGTCCTCTCCTCTTCTCCTGGCTCTGCTGGCCAGGCAGGTAAGCCATCTGTTGGTGATCATTTAAGGGGGGGGGTGTGTGTGTGTGTGTGGCAGTACGTTTTGGGTCGCACGATAATTGTGACAGCGCCTTGTCTTCGATAATATATCTGATGTTGCTATCCGTTTTTAGGTTCTTCTTGAGTAGCTGCAGGGGTTGGGTTGTTTTGGACCAGCAGAGCTGAGACGGCAGGTCAGAGGATGGGTCTCTGGGGTGAATGCATTAGTGCAGCCAAATCATTATGAGCACCCAAGTGGGCACAAATAGCTTTTTTTTTAATAAGTACTTGGTGTTTAGTGTCTATCACCAGCTGTCATTGATTGGTAATGCTCTGTGCAGTATCAGTATAGGGGTCCAATGATTGGGGCTTTGTGCAGTATTGGTATAGGGGTCCAATGATTGGGGAGTGGGCAGTATCAGTCTAGTGGTCCAAAGATTGGGGCTGTGTGCAGTATGAGTATAAGGGTCCAATGATTGGAGAATGGTCAGTATCGGTATGGTCATCCAAAGATTGGAGTTGTAGGTAGTAAGTGTATGGGGGGGGGGGTCCTTGGACAGGGGCTGTATGTATGGTGTCAGTAAATGGGTCCAGTGATAAGGGCTGTGTTCAGTATATAGGGGTCCAGCAATTGGGGCTGTGTGCAGTATTTAGTATGGGGGTCCAATGACCGGGGCTGTGTGCAATATCAATGTGGGTCCAATCATTGGGGCTGTGTGCAGTGTGTATATATACTGTGGTTCCAATGGTTGATTGGGGCTGTGAGTAATTTCAATGGAGGTCCAATGATTGAGGCTGGGTGCAGTATCTGTATGGGGGGGGTCCAATGATTGGCTATATTCAGTATCAATATGAGATTCCAATGATTGGGCTGTGTGCAGTTTCTTCATGGGATCCAATGATTGGGGCTGTGTGCAGTATTCGTATGGTGATCCAATGATTGGGGTTGTGTGCAGTATCCTCATGGGATCCAATGATTGGGGCTGTTTGCAGTATCCTCATGGGATCCAATGATTGGGGCTGTGTGCACGAACAGTATGGGGTCCAGTGATTGGAGCTGTGTGCAGTATCGGTATAGGGGGTCCAGTGATTGGGGCTGTGTGCAGTATCCTCATGGGATCTAATGATTGGGGCTGTGTGCAGTATCCTCATGATTGGGGTTGTGTGCAGTAACAGAATGGAGGTCCAATGATTTGGGCTGTGTGCATTAATGGTATAGGGGGTCCAATGATTGGGGCTGTGTGCAGTATCCGTGGGGGGTCCAGTGATTTGGGCTGTGTGCAGTATCCGTATAGGGGGTCCAATGATTGGGGCTGTGTGCAATAGGCAATGTTTTCTGTTCTCGTGAAGGCGCGTCGTGTGTTGCACTCAGCGTGTGCTCCTCACTGCTGTCAGCAGGGGACGGCTTCATGTATTATTCCAATTGTGGCAGGATTATTAATATTGTTGGTGCTGCTTTCATGCTGCAGACTGGCGAGCGCACTGTCTTCTCAGCCAGCTTGGCATGGCAAACTTCAGTCTCTCGTCTGGTGGTATTACAAGCTCCCTCCCCCCTAGTGTGATAGTTTGATGGTGCTTAGACTTGTAGTCCCCCAAATCATACTGCCGCTACCCTGTTGTATTGTGAGAATGTTTTCAATCTGCAAATTCCAAACGGCTTCTGGATTCTTAAAGGGGACCTGTCTTGGTATAATTTATGTATGTGTATATCTATACAGTTGTATTCGACTCAACTGATATGCTTGAGATCCTTTTCCTTGGTGAAATTATTATGCAATAGGTAACCAGGTCTTTCCCCAACCCCTCCCCAATTAACCTTCCAGCATGTCTTGGGAGTGTGGGAGGAAATCCAAGTACCTGGAGGGTTAAACACATGCAAACTCCATGCACATATTGTCCTGGTTGGTATTTAGATGAGGACTTCCGGAGCTGCAAGGCAGACATGCTAACCACTAAGCTACTGTGCTGGTAACATTTTAAGGAAGCTCGTATTGCTGACTTAATGTGAGACCTGTGTGATTGTTATCCTAGTTGGTCAACTGAAAATAAGTTGAGCAGGGATTGAAAGGTGTCTTGACTTGTACTGGTGTTACTTTTCAGTGACTTAAATGGGATAATATGAGGGTGACTGCTCTGGGGTTTATAGAAGCATTTCCCATATTTTATCTTGACAGGTTCTTTCTAACTAGCTTATGATGTGTGCAAAGAGCAGAACAGATCACTGGAATGGGATAAAAGGTTGATGAGGTTTACATGTATAAATGGTTGTTGAGCTGGGCACTGGACAGTTGGGGTGGGGGGGTTGAGTTGGGCACGGGACAGTTGGGGTGGGGGGGTTGAGTTGGGCACGGGACAGTTGGGATGGGGGTGTTGAGTTGGGCACGGGACAGTTGGGGGTGGGGGGGTTGAGCTGGGAATGGGACAGTTGGGGGTGGGGTGGTTGAGCTGGACACGGGACAGTTGGGGTGGTTGATGAGTGGGGGATAGGACAGTTGGGGTGGTGGGGTTGAGCTGGGCCCGGGACAGTTGGGGTGGTGGGGTTGAGCTGGGTACGGGACAGTTGGGGTGGGGGGGGGGGTTGAGCTGGGAACGGGACAGTTGGGGTGGGGGGTTGAGCTGGGTACGGGACAGTTGGGGTGGATGGCGGGGTTGAGCTGGGCACTGGACAGTTGGGGGTGGGGGGGTTGAGCTGGGAACGGGACAGTTGGGGGTGGGGTGGTTGAGCTGGACACGGGACAGTTGGGGTAGTTGATGAGCGGGGCATGGAACAGTTGGGGCGAGGGGTTGAGCTGGGCACGGGACAGTTGGGGTGGGGGTGTTCAGCCGGGCATGGGACAGTTGGGGTGAGGGGTTGAGCTGGGCACGGGACAGTTGGGGTGGTGAGGGGTTGAGCTGGGCACGGGACAGTGTGGGTGGTGGGGGGGGGGTGTTGAGCTGGGCACGGGACAGTTGGGATGGGGAGGGCTGAGCACGGGACAGTTGGGGTGGTTGATGAGCGGGGCATGGAACAGTTGGGGCGAGGAGTTGAGCTGGGCACAGGACAGTTGGGGGTGGGGGAGGGCTGAGCTGGGCACGGGACAGTTGGGGGGGGGGGGGGAGGGCTGAGCTGGGCATGGGACAGTTGGGGTGGGTGGGGGGGTTGAGCTGAGCACTGGACAGTTGGGGTTGTGGGGGTTCAGCTGGGCACGGGACAGTTGGGGTGGGGGTTCAGCTGGGCATGGGATGGTTGGGGGGGGGTTGAGCTGGGCACTGGACAGTTGGGGGTGGGGGGGTTAAGCTGGGAACGGGACAGTTGGGGTTGGGGTGGTTGTGCTGGACACGGGACAGTTGGGGTAGTTGATGAGCGGGGCATGGAACAGTTGGGGCGAGGGGTTGAGCTGGGCACAAGACAGTTGGGAGTGGGGAGGGCTGAGCTGGGCACGGGACAGTTGGGGTGGGTGGACAGATTGAGCTGGGCACGGGACAGTTGGGGTGGGGGTTCAGCTGGGCATGGGACAGTTGGGGTTGGGTGGGTTGAGCTGGGCACAGGACAGTTGGGGTGGGGGTTGAGCTGGGCACCGGACAGTTGTGGTTGGGGGGGGGGGTTGAGCTGGGCACGGGACAGTTGGGGTTGGGCTGGGCATGGGACAGTTGGGGTTGGGGGGGGTTGAGCTGGGCACGGCAGTGTGCAGGGAAATGGGAATAAGTTCTTTCAGTCCAGGAGAGGAGCCGGTACAACTGTGCGAGACTGAAAGGTAGGACCGGGGTCATGTTTACTCCATCTGATTGTAAAGTATATAGGCACGGGGTGATGAATTATAGATCCCTAGTCTCCCTCATCCCTTGACCTCTTCACCGTGCTTCTGTTTTCCGGTACAATTTGTTGTTCCTGTGAATAATACATGGCGATCATGTATGTATAATGCACGGGTTGTCTAGAAGCTGATGGCTCGGGATTAGGCGTACCTGTGATGATTCCGGAAAGGCTCATTGTCGGGCTGGATTCAGCAGCAGGATGGTCACGCCAGGTTAGTGTACAGAATGCATACACACAGCATTGCTGGGGTCACACAGGGAGAGGGAGCGTGCCGCTACAATGTGCAGCACGGTAGTACCGGATGACGGGAGCTGTTCACTTCACCGTGCCTATTAACACTTGAGGGAGACATTGTCTGTAGCAAAGGGTCTGTGTGCGGGATGCAGGATGAACGGCATCGCTCTGAAATAACAGATTTGAAGGAATCGGACGCTTATTATAGAATTACAATCCAGCTCCCAAGAGAATTCCACCCATCCATTCGTTTACTATATTTTTCATTTTCAAAGAGGTAAAGAGATCGGCAACCCATCGGTATATCACATGCAGAGTTGAAACACCTTACCCTTTCATCTAGACCTGGGAATAGTGTTCTAGGTCTGTACACTAGCCACTCACTTCACAAGGATATCTCACTCTACACGATGGGTTTTATAGTCTGTAGAACGCAGGAAGAGGAGTAGGAAACCCCCAAAGGGTTGGTAGGTCTCAATAGGAACGTGTCCGAGGTGGACAGAAGAGAAGAACTGTTGCAGTAGGACCTTGATGCTGAAAAACTGAATCCACCTAGTGACTTGGCTCTCCAATATTCACCTATAACCGATCACCTGAACTGAGCCTAATGTAAAATAATTTATGAATGAAGTTTCTGAAAGTGGTTTTAACCCTTTCTCCAATAGACTTCTCCTATCTACCATCACCACACACAGCAATCACTGGAATGGGATAAATGGTTGATGAGGTGGATATGTATAAATGGTTGATGAGCTGGGCACAGGAAAGTTCGTGGTTGAGCTAGGCACGGGACAGTTGGGGTGGGGGGGGGTTGAGTTGGGCACGGGACAGTTGGGATGGGGGGGTTGAGTTGGGCATGGGACAGTTGGGGGTGGGGGGGTTGAGCTGGGAACGGGACAGATGGGGATGTTGAGCTGGGCACTGGACAGTTGGGGATGGGGGGGGTTGAGCTGGGAACAGGACAGTTGGGGGTGGGGTGGTTGAGCTGGACATAGGAAAGTTGGGGTGGGGTGGTTAAGCTTGACACGGGACAGTTGGGGTGGTTGATGAGCGGGGGATAGGACAGTTGGGCAAGGGGTTGAGCTGGGCACGGGACAGTTGGGGTGGGGGGGTTGAGCTGGGTACGGGACAGTTGGGGTGGGTGGGGGTGTTGAGCTGGGCACTGGAAAGTTGGGGGTGGGGGGGGTTGAGCTGGGAACGGGACAGTTGGGGGTGGGGTGGTTGAGCTGGACACAGGAAAGTTAGGGTGTTTGATGAGCGGGGCATGGAACAGTTGGGGCGAGGGGTTGAGCTGGGCATGGGACAGTTGGGGTGGGGGGTTGAGCCGGACATGGGACAGTTGGGGTGGGGGGTTGAGCCGGACATGGGACAGTTGGGGTGGGGGGTTGAGCCGGACATGGGACAGTTGGGGTGGGGGGTTGAGCCGGACATGGGACAGTTGGGGTGAGGGGCATGAGCTGGGTGCGGGACAGGGTGGGGGCATAAGCTGGGCACGGGACAGTTGAGGTGGGGGGTTGAAATGGGCACGGGACAGTTGGGGTGAGGGGTTGAGCTGGGTACGGGACAGTTGGGGTGAGGGGTTGACCTGGGAACGGGACAGTTGGGGTGGTAGGGGGTTGACCTGGGCACGGGACAGTTGGGGTGGTGGGGGGTTGAGCTGGCACGGGACAGTTGGGGTGGTGGGGGGTTGAGCTGGCACGGGACAGTTGGGGTGGTGGGGGGTTGAGCTGGGCACTGGGACAGAAGTTCACAGTAGGAACACACACAGCAATCAAAGCCCGACGGAGGTTCTCCACTCCATCCAAAGCTAGATTGAAATGCTTTGTCTGGAATTCCACCTTAAAGCAGACACAGACATCAGTTACTCTGGGTATCCGACTTCAATGATAGATTAACTTGCAGCCTTCCATGTTTCAGAATGTGATGGAATATTTATAGGTTATATATGAAGACTGGAGGTGCTCTACCATTGGAATGGTTTCACGTTCTGTCTTGTCAGATAGAGGAATGAAATGGGCACTTGGCAGAAGGCCATGTCTGTCATTTGGTGATGAATTTACCTGGTAAGAATTGGTTGAAGGCTTTGGATCTCGGAGATTTGAGCTCCTCCTGGCTTTGGATCTCGGAGATTTGAGCTCCTCCTGGCTTTGAAACTCGTAGATTGGAGCTCCTCCTGGCTTTGGATCTCGGAGATTGGAGCTCCTCTTGGCTTTGGATCTCGGAGATTGGAGCTCCTCCTGGCTTTGGATCTCGGAGATTGGAGCTCCTCCTGGCTTTGGATGTCAGAGATTGGAGCTCCTCCTGGCTTTGGATCTCGGAGATTGGAGCTCCTCCTGGCTTTGGATGTCGGAGATTGGAGCTCCTCCTGGCTTTGGATCTCGGAGATTTGAGCTCCTCCTGGCTTTGGATCTCGGAGATTTGAGCTCCTCCTGGCTTTGGATCTCGGAGATTGGAGCTCCTCCTGGCTTTGGATGTCAGAGATTGGAGCTCCTCCTGGCTTTGGATCTCGGAGATTGGAGCTCCTCTTGGCTTTGGATCTCGGAGATTGGAGCTCCTCCTGGCTTTGGATCTCGGAGATTGGAGCTCCTCCTGGCTTTGGATCTCGGAGATTGGAGCGCCTCCTGGCTTTGGATCTCGGAGATTGGAGCGCCTCCTGGCTTTGGATCTCGGAGATTGGAGCTCCTCCTGGCTTTGGATCTCGGAGATTGGAGCTCCTCCTGGCTTTGGATCTCGGAGATTTGAGCTCCTCCTGGCTTTGAAACTCGTAGATTGGAGCTCCTCCTGGCTTTGGATCTCGGAGATTAGAGCTCCTCCTGGCTTTGGATCTCGGAGATTGGAGCTCCTCCTGGCTTTGGATCTCGTAGATTGGAGCTCCTCCTGGCTTTGGATCTCGGAGATTGGAGCTCCTCCTGGCTTTGGATCTCGGAGATTGCAGCGCCTCCTGGCTTTGGATCTGGTAGATTGGAGCTCCTCCTGGCTTTGGATCTTTTTTGGAGATTGGAGCTCCTCCTGGCTTTGGATCTTTTTTGGAGATTGGAGCTCCTCCTGGCTTTGGATCTTTTTTGGAGATTGGAGCTCCTCCTGGCTTTGGATCTTTTTTGGAGATTGGAGCTCCTCCTGGCTTTGGACCTTTTTTTGGAGCTTTCCTCCTCCTGGTTTTGGACCTTTTTTGGAGCTCTCCTCCTCCTGGCTTTGGATCTTTTTTGGAGATTGGAGCTCCTCCTGGTTTTGGACCTTTTTTGGAGCTCTCCTCCTCCTCCTCCTCCTCCTCCTCCTCCTCCTCCTCCTCCTGGTTTTGGACCTTTTTTTGGAGCCCTCCTCCTCCTCCTTCTCCTCCTCCTCCTCCTCCTCCTCCTCCTCCTCCTCCTCCTCCTCCTCCTCCTGGTTTTGGACCTTTTTTTGGAGCTCTCCTCCTCCTCCTCCTCCTCCTCCTCCTCCTGGTTTTGGACCTTTTTTTGGAGCTCTCCTCCTCCTCCTCCTCCTCCTCCTCCTCCTCCTCCTCCTGGTTTTGGACCTTTTTTTGGAGCTCTCCTCCTCCTCCTCCTCCTCCTCCTCCTCCTCCTGGTTTTGGACCTTTTTTTGGAGCTCTCCTCCTCCTGGCTTTGAGTGCTTCTTTTAAAAAAATATGTGGGCAAATACTAGTAATTGTGATATATTTTTCCAATGCTGTATTTTTAATGAGGGCTGAGTCACCCAAAGAATCGCCAAAGAGTATTCCTTCATATAAAAGCCTTTCCATCTCCATGTTATGAATACTTTATGGCCTGGCATCTCCGAAGCCTGGCAGATAACCTTCTGTGGGAACGAACGGCAAAATACAAATAATTTTCGTAGTGTTTTCTAAACCGAGCCAGATGCTACATCCAGATTTTATACAGTCTACTCTGATTACATTGTAATATCTCCACTTGTATGCGGGAGGGGAGTCCATAAAAAGCCGCATTTTATAATTGGAGTAAATTTGAATCTGTCGGGACTGTACTTTGTGTGATCTTCTTCTAGAAATGTATCCTGGATTTATGTCAAAGATAAACGGGGTGGATATAAAAGACACAAATATTGCAGTTCCATAATTATTAATACATTCTCAGGGGCCCGTTCACATTTCTGTGGTGCGCTAATGTGTGTTGCATTAAGGCATCCTATGTAAATCAATGGGCTTCAAACACCTCAGAATGTCCCAAAAATCGATGGTGCACGGTGTATTGCAATGCATGTGCGTTTTCTTCATGTGTTGACCATTGGTCAAAGCATGTAAAACACACTGCTGTATGAGTTTAAAGTAGGGTTGTCCCGATACCAGTATCGGTATCGGGACCGATACCGAGTATTTGCCCCCGATACTGAAATAGAATACTTGAACCCCCCCCCACCGCAAACCCGTCGCCGCAAACCGCAAAGCCTCCGCCGCCGTTAATCAGCGTGCGGGGAACATTACAGCTTTCGTTTGAATAGCTGTATCCCCGCCGCGTATAGACACTCCCCCTTGCGCGGGATTGGACGGATGATCTGTCCGATTCCGAGCAAGGGGGAGTGTCTATACACGGCGCGGCAGGGATACAGCTATTCAAACAAAAGCTGTAATGTTCCCCGCACGCTGATTAACGCGGCACGTGCGGCATCATCAAGGTATGTGGGACATGGCTGGAATATGTGGGAGGACATGGCTGGAATATGTGGGGGACATGGCTGGAATATGTGGGGGACATGGCTGGAATATGTGGGGGACATGGCTGCATTATGTAGGGGACATGGCTGCAATATGTAGGGGACATGGCTGCAATATGTGGGGGACATGGCTGCAATGTGTGGGGGACATGGCTGTAATGTGTGGGGGGACATGGCTGCAATATGTGGGGGACATGGCTGGAATATGTGGGGGGACATGGCTGTAATATGTGGGGGACATGGCTGCATATGTGGGGGACATGGCTGCATATGTGGGGGACATGGCTGCATATGTGGGGGACATGGCTGTAATATGTGGGGGACATGGCTGCATATGTGGGGGGACATGGCTGGAATATGTGGGGGGACATGGCTGCATATGTGGGGGACATGGCTGTAATATGTGGGGGACATGGCTGTAATATGTGGGGGACATGGCTGCAATATGTGGGGGACATGGCTGCAATATGTGGGGGGACATGGCTGCAATATGTGGGGGACATGGCTGTAATATGTGGGGGACATGGCTGTAATATGTGGGGGGACATGGCTGTAATATGTGGGGGACATGGCTGTAATATGTGGGGGACATGGCTGTAATATGTGGGGGACATGGCTGTAATATGTGGGGGGACATGGCTGCATTTGGGGACACATTTAAAAAAAAGTATCGGTATTCGGTATCGGCGACTACTTGAAAAAAAGTATCGGTACTTGTACTCAGTCCTAAAAAAATGGTATCGGGACAACCCTAGTTTAAAGCATGTGTATCCATATATGTAAATTGCCCCAAGACCCCCCAACCATTGGGAGTACCTGATATCCACCTGTTGCAGTCCCTGCACAGCAGAGCTCAGACTGAGAGGGAGAAATGGCACAAGAAACCCATCCGTTCGTGTTCTAAAAGGAAACCTGCTGATAGGAGGAGAGAGAGCGGAGTGACAGAGATGAGCTCCTCAATCTCACACGTTTTCCTTTACTGTTCAGTAACGCACTAAGGAAGGGACAAGACCTGTGCAGCTAATAAAAACTAAATCGGGTCTCCCACCTGGCCAGACAGGGCTGTGCTATGGGGCAGAGCTGTGTAAATCTCAGGTCTGGTTAGACACATAGGGCTAGATTCACGTAGATCAGCGGATCTTTAGATCCACTCGATCTACCTGATTTAAGATACGATGCCGCAAGTTTGAGAGGCAAGTGAGTAATTCACAAACCACTTACCTCCAAACTTGCGGCGGCGGATCGTAAAAACCCCCGGCGGAATTCAAATTCCGCGGCTAGGGGGAGTGTACTATTTAAATCAGGCGCGTTCCCGCGCCGATTTAAATGAGCATGCGCCGTCCGCGAAATTTCCCGGCGTGCATTGCTCCCACTGACGTCACTAGGACGTCAGTGGTTTCGACGTTGGCGTTACTTGCGTCGCGCGGGTTTCTGAATCGGCGTACGCAAACGACGAAAAAAAAATTCAAACTCGACGCGGGAACGCCGGCTATACTTAACGTTGGCTGCGCCTCATAGAAGCAGGGGTAAGTATACGCCGGGAAAACCGCTACAGAAACGTCGTAACAACACTGCGTCGGGTCCGCGTATGTTCGTGAATTCGCGTATCTCGCTGATTTACATATTATTCAACGTAAATCAGCGGGAACGCCCCCCGCGCCATTTTCAAATTGAAAATAAGATCCGACGGTGTTACACAGTGTAACACTGTCGGATCTTAGCCCTATCTATGCGTAACTGATTCTATGAATCTGGCGCATAGATAGGACCAGTGTAAGTCAGAGATACGATGGTGTATCTGTAGATACACCGTCGTATCTCTTTGTAAATCTGGTCCATACAAATCCTTTTGGCAGGTAAGTTGTACCTGTTTATCCGCATATTCTCTTCTCTACATCTGTTCAAAACACTGAATTATCCAGCGTGTCTGATTGGAGGGAAGGGACACCCTCCCCCCCCCCCCTTTCACACATCAAACAGGAACAGAGCTGAGGCTGTCAATCAGCTCGAGGCCTCTCCCCTGTCACCGGTTTTCTCTTGGTGTCAGGAAAACTTGTCTGAAGTGATTCATGCTGATAGAGGAAGGATTCAGCAGACAGAAATGACACTCGGTGCTTTGGACTGACACTAGTACACACTGAAGAGGGATATGCTTTGTTCATATTTCATGTCGGAGGCTTGCAGCCACCTTTTACTGTATTTGATAGAAAATAGTGCTTGATAGTTTATTTTATTTTTTACAGTGTCCTAACAGGGACTGTTTTATATATAAAAAAAAGAAAGAAGTTTTTATGTACATGGACGAGGTTGGCGTTCATGTAAAGAATCTTATTGGTTTGCGTTCTTTTCGGTTTAGCACTATGGGCGTCCATATTTGCTCATTAGGTATGCAAGCTCCTCCTATTATCTAGTAGTGCTGTTCAGTGATTGTGCTTTGCTGATCCTCTTGTCTCTCGCTGTGTGATGACCAGGAAAAAAAAAATCCTTACAGCCTCTAATGCAGGGGTCTCAAACTGCCCCCCCGGTTGCAAAACTACAAGTCCCATCTCCCCTCTGCCTGTGGGAGTCATGCTTGTTAGGCCCCTTTCACACTGGGGCGGGAGGCGCGGTGGCGGTATAGCGCCGCTACACCGTTGGAATTGCAGCGGGATTCGGCCGCTAGCGGTGCGGTATTAACCCCCACTAACGGCCGATAAATGGCTCAGGCTTTCACATTGAGAAGGCTGGGCAGGAGTTTTTCAGGCGGTATTTAGGCGCTATTTTTAGCGCTGTACCGCCTGAAAAACTCCTCAGTGTGAAAGGGGTCTAATGCCCACGCGCACACGTTCATTTTTCGGCATTAAAAAAAACGTTGTTTTTCAAAAATGTCATTTAAAATAATCGTGTGGGAAAAAAAAAAAAAAAATAATCGTGTGTGGGCTTCACATCTTTTTTCAGGTTCTGAAAAACGACAAAAAAAAAAAATTCTAAACATGCTGCATTTTTTAACCGATGTCGTTTTTCGAGTTGTAAAAAATGATCGTGTGTCGGCTAAAACGACGTAAAATACCTGTGCATGCCCAGAAGCAAGTTATGAGACGGGAGCGCTTGTTTTGGTAAAACTACCGTTCGTAATGGAGTAAGCACATTCATCACGCTGTAACAGACAGAAAAGCGCGAATCGTCTTTTACTAACATGGAATCAGCTAAAGCAGCCCCAAGGGTGGCGCCATCCGCATGGAACTTCCCCTTTATAGTGCCGTCGTACGTGTTGTACGTCACGCGCTTTGCTAGAGCATTTTTTAAAAACAATGGTGTGTAGGCAAGGCCGTTTTAATGATGAATTTGGAAAAACGTCGTTTTTTAAACATGCTGAAAAATGATCGTGTGTACGCAGCATGACTGTCAGCCTTGCAATGCCTCATGGGACTTGTAGTTTCACAACAGCTGGGGGGGCCACCAGGTTGAGACC
>NC_053489.1:656188592-656291092 GCF_905171775.1 Rana temporaria | reverse complement strand
AAGCAGCGCTTTTCAGACGCTAACGGGCCGAAGAAGGGATTAAAAATGCCAGTGTTGCGGCGCTTTCGAAGTGCTTTTGCTGCCCATTCATTGCAATGAGCAAAGCCACCACAAAGATGCTGCTTGCAGGGCTTTTTATAATGTCCCGGAAGCGCACCGCCCTAGTTTGAAAGCGCTCAGGCTTTCACATTTGGGCGGCATGGGGAGCAGTTTTAAGGAGCTTTACAGGTGCTATTTCTATTTCTGCTAAAACGCCTGATAACGGCTTCCGTGTGAAAGAGGTTTTAAGCTACCAGCAGTTCCCACATAGCAGGCAGCATTGGTCAAGGGGGAGGAGCCAGGAGTACCAGTATGGGGCCCAAGAGGAGGAGTATCGGGCCTGTTCTGTGCAAGACCTTTACACAGAGCAGGTAAGAGCCGGTTCACACTGGGGCGGCACGACTTTGGGGGCGACTCGGCAAGGCGTCCTGAGGACGACTTCAGAGGCGACTTGCAAAATGACTTCTGTATAGAAGTCAATGCAAGTCGCCCAAGCCGCTCCCGAAGTCGTACAAGAACCTTTTTCTAAGTCGGAGCGACTTGCGTCGCTCCTATTAGAACGGTTCTATTGAATAGAATGGGACGCGACTTGTCAGGCGGCTGAGTCACCTGACGAGTCGCCCCAGTGTGAACCGGCTCGAAGTGTAACATGTTTGTTATTTAAAGTGGTCGTAAACCCTTACAACACACGTTTTACTACAGGTAAGCTTACCTGTAGCTACCCTGGATATCTCCTAATCCTGAACGGTTTAGGTGATATCCCCTGTATTTGCATGTGTCGATGTAATCGGCACATGCGGACTGAAGCAATGAAACGTACGTGCCGTTGCTTTCAGGGACTGGGCCGTTACCGGCGGGAGTGACGTCATCGCAGCTTCGGACAATCACAGCGCCGGACCCGCGATACCCGGAAGTAACTCCGGCACGACATGTCGCCGGCCAGTGCTGTCAGGCACCGCTGCGGGGGCTTCGATCCCAAGCAAGTATTGCATAATCTAGTATGCTATGCATACTGGCTCGTTATGCCTTTTTTTTGCAGTGATTATTTTTTATTTATTTTTTATTTCCAAAGTGGGTTTACTACCACTTTTAAAGCGGAGGTGCACACAAAAAGTGAACCTCCGCTTTTTGAATCCCTCCCCTCCCCGGTGTCACATTTGGCACCTTTCAGGGGAGGGGGATGCAGATACCTGTCTGAGACAGATATTTGCACCACTTCCGGGTTCTTACTCCCGCAGGGAGTCCAGCCTTGTGACGTCACACCCTTGCTGTCTTCTGGGAAACACTGTTCCAGGACCAGGGACGGCGCGCCGCTATCCTTGCGCATGCGCAGTAGGGAGTCGGGCAGTTAAGCCGCAAGGCTTCACTTCCTGATTCCCTCACCGAGGATGGCGGCGAAAGCAGCCGAGGACCGAGCGATTGCTCAGCCTCATCTGCTGACATCGCGGGCGCGGCAGGTAAGTGTCCATTTTTTAAAAGTCAGCAGCTGCAGTGTTTTGTAGCCGCTGGCTTTAAAAAAGAAAAACGGCTGTGGACCACCGCTTTAACAAAGGTTCGGCTTTTTTTTTTTTTAAATACCATGTTATTGTATTGTGGGTAATAATATCGTCCAAACCGACACCCCCCCCCCCCCCCCCCGTCCCGTACTTACCCAAATCCTCACTCGATCAATTGCCAAGTCCATCACTGTGCGTTTCTGGTGTGACTCTCTCGGGCTTTGCTGAGGCAGTGGGAGCCAGTCAAAGCCTCGTATGTGTCTATGAACACAGGCAGCATGGATCGGGATTGAGCCCGCAGGTGTGCCACCATAAGAAACGGCGCACAGTCGTGGCGCATTGAGAAGAGGTGGAGCCAAGCACACCAGCGGGGGGGTGGGACTCCATAAAAGGATTTTCATTGCTCCCTGCAAGAGAAATTTGGTATTTTTGTCCTGGAGGCTAGCCAGTTGCTACTGGAACTAAAAGGCATGGGTAAATGTACAATTTTGAGTCGTCACCGAAAACAATTATAATTTCTCCATAGGGGGTGCTTGTTCTAGTGACAACTCTTGGAGAGATTTACTTTTGCTTCCTGCTGTATCTACAGGTCAGTAAATAAAAGTAAAATTTCCCCAAATATCACAGATGGGGTTAAAACATTTTTTTAACCCTTCCCTACTCCAAAATGTGAAAAAAAAAAGGTTTTGCCTATAGATATGCTTTGCTGCAAAGTTATAAATTCTCTGTTTTTCTTCCAGAAATGATCCATAGACACACTTGACATGGTGAACTTGTATGGGTGTAAGCTTTGAAATAACAATGAATGCAATGCACCCGGTTGATGAAACATACACAATACAAGTGTCTCGCAGAGCGGCAGATGAGGCCAACCTTAGATCTTGTACAAAAGGAGGCAGAGTTGACACTCCCTATAAAAACAAAGGTGTCTACAGAGGGAATTGAATGTTCAGCTCATTGTGCTGGTGTTCTGGTAGTATCAGACAATGATCTTAGATCTGAAGGCCCTCCATGACCCTGGCTGACATTTCTTGGCCAGGCCTGGTTAGAGAGAGTAGGGGTCGGGGCGGGCGGTGAAAAATTTACTTTTTTTTTTTTTTTCATGAGACAATCCCACACCTTGGTGGCTTTTGGACACCCTAATAATGTTTTTTGCATGCCTTAGCAATTATTGAGTGGATGAGGAATTACATTAATCAAGGCTACCTTGAGCCAGAACCACATGTCAAAATGATCAGATATAGGCTGCTGAATTTACCAACAAAATTGCCAACCCACGGTTTCTGTAAAAGTTTACATGATCTCTTCTCCATCATTGTGGTCTAAGCCAAGGGTCTCCAAACTGCTCTAGCCCTTGGGGCAGAATCCCTGCCATGGACACCCACGGTGGGGGCAGAATCCCTGCCATGGACACCCACGGTGGGGGCAGAATCCCTGCCATGGACACCCACGGTGGGGGCAGAATCCCTGCCATGGACATCCACTATTTCTCCCCCTAATTCCAACGATTGGGCATTGTTTACCTTGGACTTTACCTGTGAATGTTGGCCTAGACTCTGCCCCGTCCTACCTACCGAGTATCCCTCCATATTGTTTTTTTGCGGTAATAGACAGCTTAAAAAGTTTTTTTCTATGTCACAATGTAGAGAATACAATTTCCTATCATCTGTGCCCAGTCTTGCCACACAGAGTTAATCCAGCGCTGAGCAATCCTCTTTTTATTGTTCAGTGAAATAAAACAGACTTCCAGGTAAAGACCAAAGTCCTTGCATGAGTGACATGTTATTTACATATCTTGTGCACTAGCTTGCAGACAAGCACAGCTTCTTGTCTATGTATATTCTGATGGCTGTTTACACTGAACTGTGGATCACCCCATGTTTTGAAAACATTTAATCAAAACACAGGAAAGACAGCCAATCCTGGGAGAGCTGGACGGGAGAGGAGGAGAGGGGAGGGGGATGTGACTTGTGCACTTTACAGAAGCTGTGCATGTCTGCAAGCTAGTGCACGAGATATGTAAATAACCTGTCACTCAAGCAAGGACTTTGGTCTTTACCTGGAAGTCTGTTTTATTTCACTGAACAATAAAAAGAGGATTGCTCAGAGTTGGATTAACTCTGTGTGGCAAGACTGGGCACAGATGATAGGAAATCATATTCTCTACATTGTGACATCAAAAAAAAATTCCACTTTTTAAGCTGTCTATTACCTCAAAAAAACAATATGGAGGGATACTCGGTAGGTAGGACGGGGCAGAGTCTAGGCCAACATTCACAGGTAAAGTCCAAGGTTTTTACATAACCCAAGACGCCTATATCAACACTTTTTTTTTTTTTTACTGATTCATATAATTTTTCATCTTTGAATCAAATTACCCAAGTTTTAAATAGGTTTGCGTTTGTTTTGTCTCCGAAAATGGGAGTCCCAGTTTAGAGCAGCCTTTCTCAACCTTTCTAACAGAGTAACTTGTGATATAATTTTCATGTCTCTTGAAAACTCTGCTAAAATATTGCATCTTTTTTCTTAAATACATTAGCATGGTCAGTAAGATGTAAATAAAATATGCATAAAAATAAAGAATACAGCATACTGTATCTATATAGCATATTTGAAACCCACAGCAGATTCCCTTTTTTTTTTTTTTTAACACCTCACTGCGCTATAAGAAAATAATATTGGCCAGAAAAGATGCACAGTGAAAATATAGTGGAAAGGTGCCTTCTTCCATTGGTGGTCAGTGTAATGGTGGTCTCTATTGGGGGTCAGTGGGAGACGGACTCTTATTTGGGGGTCAGTGGGAGACGGACCTTTATTTGGGGTTAGTAGGAGGACACTTGCATTAGTAAGAGTCAGTCTGTAGGAAGAATGGCCTCCTTACAGACGACTGAAAAGTTAATTGATGCTGGTGGCAACCCCCAGCAATTTTATGGAGGAACCATAGTTGAGAAAGATTCCTCTAGTGCCAAGGTCTCCAAACTTTATAAACAAAAGGCCAGTTTACTGTTCTTCGGACTGTTGGAGGGGGGCTGGACTGTAGCCAGTGGGTATAGAAAATGCCAGTCAGTGGAAGTAAAAGCCTTAGGGTTGGTGGGAATAAACAACTTACGTGGCACCTACGTTTAATAGGATGTGGAATTGTGCCTCATAATTAATATTTGTTTAGAGCAGGGGTGTCCAAATTTTTTTCAAAGAGGGCCAGACTTGATGAAGTGAACATGCGTGAGGGCCGACTATTTTGCCTGACATTCTTTGAACCATTAAAATTCGGTCTAAGTGTGTTCGTGTTCACACTAATACACTGCCCAACAAGAATTCTCTTGCCTTTGTAGCTGTGTGTGGTGAAGAGATGAGCTTGGGCGTGTTAATTGGATATACTGTATATATTTATTTTGTGGCCCCAACGAATCCCAGAGCGCTGCTTAGGACTAAGGATGAGCTTGGGCGTGTTATTTGGATATACCGTATTTATCGGCGTATAACACGCACAGGCTTACCATTGCCATGAATGCAGCCTCACCATTGCATGAATGCAGCCTCACATGTGCCATGAATGCAGCCTCACCATTGCAACCAATGCAGCCTCACCATTGCAACCAATGCAGCCTCACCAATGCAGCCTCACCATTGCAACCAATGCAGCCTCACCATTACCATCAGTGCAGCCTGAACGATGCCCATCTGCAGCCTTGGAGGGCAGAGGGAGGGGGGCGGGACGAGTGCCGACAGATTACAAACAGGAGAATCTCTTGTTTACTCTGTGGCCTCTTTAATACAAAGTCCCGCCTCCTATGATAGACAGAACAGTCGTCCAATGGCATCCCAGGAGACGGGACTTCCAATAGAGACGCTGAGTGAACAGGAGATTCTCTTCATGTAATCCGACGACGCTCGTCCTGCCCCCTCCCTGTCCCCTCCAAGGCAGCGCCAATAAATACAGTATAAATATATCTTATGTGGCGCAAACAATACATATATCCAAATCCCCAGGGGGGCCATATTAATATAGATAGTGCCCAATTGTTGGTGGGAGGGATAGTGCCCAATTGTTGGTGGGGGGGATAGTGCCCAATTGTTGGTGGGGGGGATAGTGCCCAATTGTTGGTGGGAGGGATAGTGCCCAATTGTTGGTGGGAGGGATAGTGCCCAATTGTTGGTGGGAGGGATAGTGCCCAGTTGTTGGTGGGAGGGATAGTGCCCAGTTGTTGGTGGGAGGGATAGTGCCCAGTTGTTGGTGGGAGGGATAGTGCCCAGTTGTTGGTGGGAGGGATAGTGCCCAGTTGTTGGTGGGAGGGATAGTGCCCAGTTGTTGGTGGGAGGGATAGTGCCCAGTTGTTGGTGGGAGGGATAGTGCCCAGTTGTTGGTGGGAGGGATAGTGCCCAGTTGTTGGTGGGAGGGATAGTGCCCAGTTGTTGGTGGGAGGGATAGTGCCCAGTTGTTGGTGGGAGGGTTAGTGCCCAGTTGTTGGTGGGAGGGATAGTGCCCAGTTGTTGGTGGGAGGGATAGTGCCCAGTTGTTGGTGGGAGGGATAGTGCCCAGTTGTTGGTGGGAGGGATAGTGCCCAGTTGTTGGTGGGAGGGATAGTGCCCAGTTGTTGGTGGGAGGGATAGTGCCCAGTTGTTGGTGGGAGGGATAGTGCCCAGTTGTTGGTGGGAGGGATAGTGCCCAGTTGTTGGTGGGAGGGATAGTGCCCAGTTGTTGGTGGGAGGGATAGTGCCCAGTTGTTGGTGGGAGGGATAGTGCCCAGTTGTTGGTGGGAGGGATAGTGCCCAGTTGTTGGTGGGAGGGATAGTGCCCAGTTGTTGGTGGGAGGGATAGTGCCCAGTTGTTGGTGGGAGGGATAGTGCCCAGTTGTTGGTGGGAGGGTTAGTGCCCAGTTGTTGGTGGGAGGGATAGTGCCCAGTTGTTGGTGGGAGGGATAGTGCCCAGTTGTTGGTGGGAGGGATAGTGCCCAGTTGTTGGTGGGAGGGATAGTGCCCAGTTGTTGGTGGGAGGGATAGTGCCCAGTTGTTGGTGGGAGGGATAGTGCCCAGTTGTTGGTGGGAGGGATAGTGCCCAGTTGTTGGTGGGAGGGATAGTGCCCAGTTGTTGGTGGGAGGGATAGTGCCCAGTTGTTGGTGGGAGGGATAGTGCCCAGTTGTTGGTGGGAGGGATAGTGCCCAGTTGTTGGTGGGAGGGATAGTGCCCAGTTGTTGGTGGGAGGGATAGTGCCCAGTTGTTGGTGGGAGGGTTAGTGCCCAGTTGTTGGTGGGAGGGTTAGTGCCCAGTTGTTTGTGGGAGGGATAGTGCCCAGTTGTTGGTGGGAGGGTTAGTGCCCAGTTGTTGGTGGGAGGGATAGTGCCCAGTTGTTGCATTAAGGTAAAAATGTATAGGTGACTGCATCCCCACCCCCTTTTACTTGCTCCCTCATTTGACCAGCGCCATGCATGTTTGCAGCTCCCCTCTCCCCTTACTTCCACATCTCGCTGGCTTTGCTGGGGCACCGGGAGCCATGGGCTCCCAGTGTTTTTCAATTAAAGCCAGAAACAGGGGGGGGGGGGGGCGGCATGTCCCGCTGCCTGTGTCAATGGACACAGCAGCGGGGCTCGGGTGCGAGCACGCAGGAGTGGCTTCCCATGGAGGGCATTGGACAGAGGGGAGGAGCCAGGAGTGGGGAACCTGAAAAGAGGAGGCTTTGTGCAATTCGATTTAAGGGAAGTAAAAACATGTTTGTTTAGTGGGGGGGTACCTTACTCTAGACTGTCATGTTGGTGCCATTCGAAGAGATTGGGCCTCATCAGCCGTGTAGACCAGGTAAAGGCATACAAATGGCCATGTGCGGCCCGTGGGCAGCATTGCTATAGTACATAAAGCAGGCCTAAAGCTTGCCTGAGGCTGATTGCAGCAAAGACTGCAAATGAATAAGAACGTTACTAGAGGAAAATAGATTTTATAACTGCTTGAAAACCTTTTGAAGTGTCTCTATAAATCCTCTGAGAGATGAGAACTAGCAGAACATTTATCTTGTATAGTGTTGCTGATCAAAAAGGCCTGGAGGGGAGAGTGGGAATCTTGAGCCATCTCAATAGGAGGGATTCCAAAGGGCTTTGTGGTTCTTATTCCTCTTTTGCGCCGGTTACTTCCTCTTTGTGCGTCCAGAATCGGCTTGCCTTGAACGACGAGATGAATAAGGAGGCAGAGCATGTGCGCTTTTTGAAGACTACAAATATCACACATTACATTAACCCAGGGGGCAATTACTCAAAAATACAGTAACCTCGTTTTTCCTTTTAAGAGGAAGGCTGGATTCACATTGTTCTGTGTGCGCGCAGCACCAAGGTCGCTCATCGCTGTGCGTGGGTTCATATAGATTCCCTTTCAAAATAAACTGCAGCGCATACATGGGAACAAACGGAATCCAATAGAAAAGATTGGGGTTTCTACTTGACGTGCGTTTTCATGCAGCAAACCACAAGAGTTTGACTGCCTTAAAATGACCAAGTGTAATGGGCCCTAAAGGTTGAAATTGACATCACCTAAGCCTGGTACACACGATCGGATTTTCCGCGGACAAAGCGTAAGCCTTTTGCCCAAAGGGTGTTGGCTGTGAACTTGTATTGCATATAAATGGCAAAGAATTGTCGGCCAACAAATGAGAAACTATGTAGTTTTTCAGCTGTTCAGCACCACCCTTTGGGCAACTTCTGCTAATGTTGTTGTGTTATGGTTAGCATTGCTTCTGAGCATGCGTGTTTGTACTTTTTGTGTGACGAACCTGTGTACACACAATCAGAAAATTTGAAAGCATGCTATCCAACATTTGTTGGCCGAAAATCTGACAATTGTCCGCTGGAGCATAAAATTCCCGTCGAAAATCCGATCGTGTGTACGAGGCTTTACTTTTAAAGGTTGCAAATATTCTTTTTTTATATCTGTGGGCATATTTTTTTCAACTTGTTTCTGAAAGAAGTAAGAAGAATGCCTGTTACAATGTTGGTCAACGTAGTTCTCCCCCCCCCCCCCCCCCCATAGTTTGGAGGACAGTTGGAAGAATCAATGGTCATTGGGAAGACACTATTCCTCCCGCTAATGGCAATAACTGGGCACTATTCCTCCCGCTAATGGCAATGACGGGGCACTATTCCTCCCGCTAATGGCAATGACGGGGCACTATTCCTCCCGCTAATGGCAATGACGGGGCACTATTCCTCCCGCTAATGGCAATGACGGGGCACTATTCCTCCTGCTAATGGCAATTACGGGGCACTATTCCTCCCGCTAATGGCAATGACTGGACACTATTCCTCCCGCTGATGGCAATGACGGGGCACTATTCCTCCCGCTGATGGCAATGACGGGGCACTATTCCTCCAGCTAATGGCAATGACGGGGCACTATTCCTCCCGCTAATGGCAATGACGGGGCACTATTCCTCCCGCTAATGGCAATGACGGGGCACTATTCCTCCCGCTAATGGCAATGACGGGGCACTATTCCTCCCGCTGATGGCAATGACGGGGCACTATTCCTCCAGCTAATGGCAATGACGGGGCACTATTCCTCCCGCTAATGGCAATGACGGGGCACTATTCCTCCCGCTAATGGCAATGACGGGGCACTATTCCTCCCGCTAATGGCAATGACGGGGCACTATTCCTCCCGCTAATGGCAATGACTGGACACTATTCCTCCTGCTGATGGCAATGACGGGGCACTACACCTCCCGCTAATGGCAATGACGGGGCACTACACCTCCCGCTGATGGCAATGACGGGGGCACTATACCTCCCGCTGATGGCAATGACGGGGCACTACACCTCCCGCTGATGGCAATGACGGGGCACTACACCTCCCGCTGATGGCAATGACGGGGGCACTATACCTCCCGCTGATGGCAATGACGGGGGCACTATACCTCCCGCTGATGGCAATGACGGGGGCACTATACCTCCCGCTGATGGCAATGACGGGGGCACTATACCTCCCGCTGATGGCAATGACGGGGGCACTATACCTCCCGCTGATGGCAATGACGGGGGCACTATACCTCCCGCTGATGGCAATGACGGGGGCACTATTCTTCCTCCTACTGGCCACAGGCACTTTTTTTTGTTTTGTTTGTTTTTTGTGTTTTTTGTTTTGTTTTTTACTCCCACTGTCCACCATGCTGGAGACATGGAATAGATCTGGTCTACTCCCACTGTTGCTGGGACATTTCCTTTTCCTACTGGCCACGGTCTGGCCCCTCTAAAGTCTCTGAAGGACCGCAAACTGGCCCTTTGTTTAGAAAGTGTGTTGTGTTGGCATGTTTCTGGGCCTCGCAGTAGACCTTTGCCTTGTGCTGGAACACTGTTAAGCAACACCACACCACCCCAAGAGAAACAACCTTATCTTCAATGGAGCCAGTTCAGTGCAGAGGGAAAAAGTGGAATGTGTTGCGTTGTATTGTAGCACATTGCAACTTATGATCGGTTTTTGAACAACAATATTTTTGTGTGTTTTTTGCTGTGGGAAAAAAACCCCCCTCAAAGCAGCACATTGCATTAAAACTTTGCACTGCAGCACCCAAAAATGCAACCTAGCACGGTAAAAACACGTGGCGCACATTTAGTGTTAATTGCTGTGGGTGTAAACGTTTTCCAAAACAAACACAAATATTTTAGCGGGAGTTCAGGCTTTATCTTTCTTTGCAGTGGAACAGTTTCCCAGTGTTTGGTTATCAAGTGTACAGCTGATTTGTATACATGTCTTCGGCATTTGTCACAGTGTTTGCTTTCAAACTGAACGTTCCAGGAGAGATGGGATTGTGCTGGCTGAGCTGCGTAGAGTTCCGGGGAACTCTGACCACATCAACTACTACTCTTCACTTCCTCGCTGTGACACTTATTAGTGATCTAAAAATATCCAGACTGGATTACTCCCATTGTACAGCCCTGATCTTTGCATGCTTCGGAGTCGGGGTTAAGCTGACAGCTTTTTGGCGCAGCTAGCGTGCTCTGTTATGTTTCCTCGCTGTCACAATTAGGAACTTAATTTGGCTTAGAAAGGAATGGGAGAACAACAAAGTGGGGAAGAGAAACGTGTGATATTTATACTGTGCTTATGCTGCACTTAATCCTTATAACATTTTAACCACTTCCTTACTGGGCACGTATACCCCTTCGTGACCAGGTGAAATTTCAGCTTCTGGCACTGCATCGCTTTAACTGACAATTGCGCGGTCGTGCGACATGGCTCCCAAACAAAATTGGCGTCCTTTTTTCCCCACAAATAGAGCTTTCTTTTGGTGGTATTTGATCATCTCTGCGGTTTTAATTTTTTGCACTATAAAAAAAAAAGAGCGACAATTTTGAAAAAAGTCAATATTTTTTACTTGTTACTATAATAAATGACCTATTTGAGAAAATTCTTTTTTTTTTTTTTTTTTTTTAGTTTAGGCCGATACGTATTCTTCTACATATTTTTGGTAAAAAAATAAAAATCGCAATAAGCGACTGGTTTGCGCAAAAGTTATAGCGCTTACAAAATAGGGGACAGAATTATTATTAATTTTTATTATTATTTTTTTTTACTAGTAATGGCGGCGATCTGCGATTTTTATTGGGACTGCGACGTTATGGCGGACACATCGGACACTTTTGACTAATTTTTGGCGCCATTCACATTTATACTGCGATCAGTGCTATAAATATGCACCGATTACTGTATAAATGTGACTGGCAGTGAAGGGGTTAACACTAGGGGGGCATGGAAGGGGTTAAATGTATTCCCTGGGTGTGTTCTAACTGTGGGGGAAGGGGGGTGACTGGGGGAGGTGACTGATGCTGTATCCCTATGTACAAGGGACACAGACCGGTCTCCTCTCTCCCCTGACAGGACGTGGATCTGTGTGTTTACACACACAGATCCACGTCCTTGTCCCTGTAACCGCCGATCGCGAGTGCCTGGCGGACATCGCGGCCCCCAGGCACGTGCATCGGTATCTCAGGAATGCGGCGCTCACGCGCCCTCTAGTGGCCTGGAAGAGTGGAGGACGCATATATGCGTCCTGTCAGAGATTTAGAACCACGCTGCGGCCGCACATATTCGTACGGCTGTCGGGAAGTGGTTAAAAAGTAAAATCTGCACTCTGGCCGAGCTTGTGCCAGCCAGCCAGAGAATCTTTTGCCTCCAACACACTCCTGGTAGAGTCAGAAGTCTAGTCCGGCAATGTGATTCTATCCAGAGCTCCCCTTCTGTCACTACGGCTCTCTATGGGAAAAAATAGAGATGCATGGGTCTACAGGTGGGACCACGGGCAGATGACTTTACCAGTGTGTTGGATGCCAAGGCTTCCTTGAGGTGACGGCATCTGGCACACTTCTGGATGGTTCAATCCAGATCTCTGCCTTTACCACAGCTCTGCATGGAAACAGGAGGAATGACAAGTGGAACCATGGTAGGCAACCAGGCAGCTAACATTATTTGTATGTTGGATGCCAAAGATTCATTGGTCGGGGTGGCTTTTCAAGATCACCCGGCACACTACTTTGTAGTATCGGAAGCCCAATCTCTAACTGTAGTTCTACCCGCCACCTCCTTCTACTTTATCACTAAGGCCACGTACACGCGATAGGATCGCCAGAGGAGAACGGTCTGAAGGACCGTTTTCATCAGTCCAAACCGATCGTGTGTAGGCCCCATCGGTTATTTCACATTCGGTCAAAAAAAAGAGAACTTGCTTTAAAAGCTAACCGATGGACTGGTAACCGATAGGTCAAAACCGATCGTTAGTATGCAAAAGCATCAGTTAAAAACCCGCGCATGCTCAGGCTTCATGTACATGGGACGTTGTTCAGCCTCTCCTGAACGATTTCGGCCCTTTCACACGGGCGGCTGTTAAAAACACGTTTTTGTTATTGTGAAATTCCAAGACTCCAGGCACAGCGATGGCTTGCAGTTGTACATTGCGATTAGCTGCGTTTACATGCGGCTGCGTTGGAACATTCTTGCCATTTCTGATGTGATTCCTGTTTTTCTTTCCTTGTTGCCGCTGCTATCTGCAGGTGAAACGGTACACTGCAATTACCTGTGGCTGCAATAAATCGGTCCTGGACGCAGTAAAATTTGGTTAAAACGCGTCGTGTTTTAATATGGTTGCACATGGAATTCCTCTTGCCATCATTTCACTTTGTAGCGTGCGTGGCCAGCTTTAGAATGGCCCGGACCCGGTACGGTTTCTAGACTGAATGCTGGAGATGAAGGTTGCTAGCTCATCGGCACACAGAGTAAATATCCGCTGCCTGCTCCATCCCAATTAAACGCTGGCGGCGCTTCATCTGTCTCCGCTCGGAAGCATCCAGGGAATGTGTGTTTTGTTTTGTTTTTGGGGGGCTCGGCTCTGGTCGGTAATCCAGGAATAAATGTGTGCTGGTGGGTTTATTACAAGCCTTGCAGCATATGAATTTAATAACTGGATCCCGGTACAAGGGCCTGCTGGTGGAGGAATGCTGCCAGCTCACATAAAAGATTTGCTTTCGACTTCCTCCTGAAATTCGGGTCTCATCTTCTCAATACAAAGCATGTTTGTGAGGGGGCTCTTAACCACTTAAGAACCGGACCAATATGCTGCTAAATGACCCAAGGGGTTTTTACAATTCGGCACTGCGTCGCTTTAACAGACAATTGCGCGGTCGTGCGAGTGGCTCCCAAACAAAATTGGCGTCCTTTTTTCCCCACAAATAGAGCTTTCTTTTGGTGGTATTTGATCACCTCTGCGGTTTTTATTTTTTGCGCTATAAACAAAAATAGAGCGACAATTTTGAAAAAAATGCAATATTTTTTACTTTTTGCTATAATAAATATCCCCCAAAAACATATAAAAATAAAAAAAATGTTTTCCTCAGTTTAGACCGATACGTATTCTTCGACCTATTTTTGGTAAAAAAAAATCGCAATAAGCGTTTATCGATTGGTTTGCGCAAAGTTTATAGCGTTTACAAAATAGGGGATAGTTTTTTTTTTTTTTTTTTTACTACTAATGGCGGCGATCAGTGATTTTTTTTCGTGACTGCGACATTATGGCGGACACTTCGGACAATTTTGACACATTTTTGGGACCATTGTCATTTTCACAGCAAAAAATGCATTTAAATTGCATTGTTTATTGTGAAAATGACAGTTGCAGTTTGGGAGTTAACCACAGGGGGCGCTGTAGGAGTTATGTTTCACCTAGTGTGTGTTTACAACTGTAGGGGGGTGTGGCTGTAGGTCTGACGTCATCGATCGAGTCTCCCTATAAAAGGGATCACTCGATCGATGCAGCCGCCACAGTGAAGCACGGGGAAGCCGTGTTTACATACGGCTCTCCCCGTTCTTCAGCTCCAGAGAGCGATCGCGACGGGGGGCGGCTATAAACGAATAGCCGCCCTGTTGTCCCGGATCGCTCCCCGCGGGAATCCGGCCGCCGCATGTAGCGGGGGGGTGTCCCGATCGGACCCCCGTCTAGGCAGGGACGTACAGGTACGCCAATGTGCCATTCTGCCGACGTACATATACATGCGGCGGTCTGGAAGTGATTTTAAAGGAAACCTACCGCTAGAGAAATACAGTATACAGTATTTTATCTCATCTTGAAAATGTATGATGGCTGTTGTACTAATTTTCCCTTGGCTTCAGTATTTTAGGTCACTGGGGTGAAACGTTGGCGGGCGTTCAGGCACACTGATGTCTCAAGCGGAGTCGTTTTGTATCCGATCCAAAGAGTTTCTTAAAGCGGGAGTTCACCCAAAAATCAACTTTCTGCAGTTAGATCCAGCATACTGCTGACATCTGCAGTATGCTGGTCTTTTTTTTTTCTGGTACTTATCGTTTTAGCAGTATTTCTTCTATGGCTCCGAGCTGGGATTACTTCCTGGTATAGGCGTTCCCGAAGACAAGCAAGTTGATTGACAGCCTTCGATAGCGCGTCACGGCTTCCGAAAATACACACGAGTGACACTCGGCAATTTACGGCGCCTGCACAGTCTGCTCTACACGGCAGGCGCCGTAAACAGCCAAGTGTCACCTCGGCTATTTTGGGAAGCCGTGACGCGCCATAGAAGAAATACTGCTAAAACGATAAGTACCAAAAAAAAAGACCAGCATACTGCAGATGTCAGCAGTATGCTGGATCTAACTACAGAAAGTTGATTTTTGGGTGAACTCCCGCTTTAAGCCAGGGGGTAGGCTACCTCCACACTCTAGCTGTTGTGGACCTACAAGTCCCATGAGGCATTGCAAGACTGACAACCTCAGGCATGACTTGCAGAGGCATGATGGGTTTTATAGTTTCACCGCAGTTGGGAGTGCCAAGGTTGCTTATCCCTTAACTAAAACAATGAGGCGTAGGTAATTGTAATCACTTCGGCACCAGGCATATTCTAAAAGTTTTCTTCTACATGTAAAAATCTATTTCTTTCCTTGAAAATTTACTTGGAACCCCAAAAAACATTTTTTTTTTTTAAGCAGAGGCTCTAGAGCAGGGATCCCAAACTGGCGGCCCTCCAGCTGTTGTGCAACTACAAGTCCCATGAGGCATTGCAAAGCTAACAGTTACAAGCATGACTCCCACAGGCAGAGGTATGATGGGACTTGTAGTTTTGCAACAGCTGGAGGGCCACCAGTTTGAGACCCCTGCTCTAGAATTGTGTTTTTTTTTTTTTTTTTTTTTTATGTCGCACGGTATTTAAACAGCAATTTTTTGGGTGGAAAAGCCCCCCCAATATAATGGTAGTTTGGTAAAATCTAAAGCATGACGTTGTGCAGAGTAAATAAATACCTTGCATTTCATGCTTTAAAATTGCACATGCTTGTGGAACGGCGCCAAATTATGGTACTAAAAAAAAATCTCCTTGGGTGACGCTTTTATAAGCCTTTACAGGTTGCCAGTTTAGAGTTGCACAAGAAGTCTGGTGGTAGAATTATTGCTCTCGCTATAACGTTTGTGGCGATACCTCACATGTGTGGTGCAAACACCACGTACATATGTGTGTGTGTGTGTGTGTGTGTGACATACATATGCGGTCTTTCTTTCTTTCTTTTTTTTTTTTTTTCAAAACCTTCTCTGAGAAACTTTTCCCAACCATCCAAGAACAGTTTGGTGATGAGTAATGGGGACAAAAGTGATAACCAAGTGGCTTGGGGAACAAAACTTTGAAATGTTGGGTCCATGGCCAGGAAACTCCCCAAACCTTAATTCTATTGAAAACTTGTGGTCAATCCTCAAGAGCAGGGGTCTCCAAACTCTATAGCCCGAGGGCCACATTGTAGATTTTACAAATATTCGCAGGCTGAAAAAATGTATTTGTTAATAATCTCATTCGAGCCTTTCCGCGCGTCGGCTTCCTCATCAGATTCTCCTTGCACATTGTGTCCCCATCAGAGTCTTTCCACAAATCTGTGTCCCCATCGGAGTGTCCCCAGCTTCAATGTTCCCCCAATCGGAGTGTCCCCAGCATCAATGTTTCCCCAATCGGAGTGTCCCCAGCATCAATGTTCCCCCCCAATCGGAGTGTCCCCAGCATCAATGTTCCCCCCCAATCGGAGTGTCCCCAGCATCAATGTTCCCCCCCCAATCGGAGTGTCCCCAGCATCAATTTCCCCCCCCCAATCGGAGTGTCCCCAGCATCAATGTTACCCCAATTGGAGTGTCCCCAGCATCAATGTTCCCCCAATTGGAGTGTCCCCAGCATCAATGTTCCCCCAATTGGAGTGTCCCCAGCATCAATGTTCCCCCAATTGGAGTGTCCCCAGCATCAATATTCCCCCCCCCCCAATCGGAGTGTCCCCAGCATCAATATTCCCCCCCCCCCAATCGGAGTGTCCCCAGCATCAATGTTCCCCATTTGCCTCTTGCAGACTTCAGCTCTCCTGCACCTCCTGACTCCCGCCCGCTGCTACACACGCGGAATGATTTCTAAAACAAACAGCGGGCAGGAAGCCAGGAGGTACCGTGCTGATGACGTCACTGGTTGCTAGGATATCAGCGCCCAGGGTTTGGAGACCCCTGCTCAAGAGGCAAGTGAACAAACCCCTACACACACGCACACCCACACACAAATTCTGCCAAACTCCAAACATTGATTATGTAAGAATGGGCTGCAATCAGTCAGGATGTGGTCCAGAAGTTGATTGACAGCATGCGAATTGCAGAATATTGACTCTTTGCGTAAACTTCATGTAATTGTCAATAAAAACCTATGGTAACTCTACTTCAGTATACCGTAGTAAGATCTGACAAAAAGATCTAAAGACACTGAAAGACAGCAGACTTTGTGAAAATTAATATTCGTGTCATTCTCAAAACTTTTGGCCCTGGCTGTACTTTGGGAGCTTCTTTTTGGGAAAGTCAGACAGTAGAAATTTGTCATGCCCCTTTAATTTGTAGTGAGCAGAGGGATCGATATCTTGTGGTCCTTTTCTCCTGCCCAAACCATAATGACTGGTTTTTAGTATGGCTGAAAAGTGCAATAAATTACCAGCTGCAAATCTCCCTTTTGTCCTTTCCCCCAATTAAGATACATTTACACCTCCTGTATTTTTCATACGGTACATTTTAGATGCACTTTAGACAATTATGAAACATAATAACACACCTTTCCACGTGCCTATGAAAAATGTTCCGCTTTCTGGGGAGCTACAGAAAACAATACACACTAGAAGTCAGCAACACCAACTAATGGCCATCACGGTTCTAAGGAACAATAGAACCAAATACGAAAAGTGTGTTCTTTCATAAGCACTCAACACCTTTTTTAAACTTGTGTAATAAGTCCTTTTAAAATCTTCCATTATTAGCAGTCTAAACATATTAGTCATAAGCCAGGAGCAAAACCCATCTGGTTTGTGCATTATGAACCTTCCAAGGAAGGGCTCCTTCAGCAGAGACCAAGCAAGCAAAATCGTAAGAACCACAGCTTCCAAAAACCAACATCCAGAATTTATAATTTGCATGTATCCACCTTGATTGTTGGGTGTTGCTACAAGGCATACTGGAAGAACACCTAAATTTGTCCACCTTTTGAGCTAACAAACTTGTAGTTCTAGCTAACATACTCAGATCAGCTGTTTTTGACCAGAGTTCCTCTCCACAGGTTGATCGCGGGTTACTTAGCCTGTGGCTGACTGATCTCTCATCTGATTGGGAAAAATTTGTTTTGGGGCCACTGCCACTTGGTAGGGCCAGTGACTTGACATGAATCCTAATTTCCAATGCCGCTTGGTAGGGCCAGTGACTTGACATGAATCCTAATTTCCAATGCCACCTGGTAGGGCCAGTGACTTGACATGAATCCTAATTTCCAATGCCACTTGGTAGGGCCAGTGACTTGACATGAATCCTAATTTCCAATGCCACTTGGTAGGGCCAGTGACTTGACATGAATCCTAATTTCCAAGGCCACTTGGTAGGGCCAGTGACTTGACATGAATCCTAATTTCCAAGGCCACTTGGTAGGGCCAGTGACTTGACATGAATCCTAATTTCCAATGCCACCTGGTAGGGCCAGTGACTTGACATGAATCCTAATTTCCAATGCCACTTGGTAGGGCCAGTGACTTGACATGAATCCTAATTTCCAGTGCCACTTGGTAGGGCCAGTGACTTGACATGTATCCTAATTTCCAGTGCCACTTGGTAGGGCCAGTGACTTGACATGAATCCTAATTTCCAGTGCCACTTGGTAGGGCCAGTGACTTGACATGAATCCTAATCTCCAGTGCCTCCAGTGACTTGACACCAATGATATATTCCAATGCCACTTGGCAGAGCCAGGGACATGGCACCAATGATCTTTTCTAATGCCATTTGACAAAGCCAGTGACATGACGCCAAATGGTCTCTTTCAATGCCACTTGGCAAAGCCAGCAACATGCCACCAATTAACTTTTTCAGTGCCACTTAACAGAACCAACGATCTGTTTTATTAAACAAACTGTTTTTATTGCAGTTTCATAAGCAAACCGGAGTACAAAAAGAGCGGATGATTCAATAATGAACACACTTGAGATATCATTTGCAAGTGGTACAGACCAATAATAGTCCGTCCTTGAACAAATATGCCTTCGCTAAGAAGCACAACATTAATATATTTACAAAACCTATATCTCGAAAAGATTGAATTCAGCTGTGCAGTAATACCAGCTGGAGCTCTAAACCGCATTTATGCAACTAGCGTTATTTAAAAAATAAATAAAAATAAATTAACCCCATAAAATACTATAAACGCCAAAAATACTAGTATAGTCTCGCATAGCCCTACACAAAGGCCTATCCCTGCTTTCCTCGTCAAGTAGTTAACACTGGGGAAGTAGAGTAAACAAGTGTGGAAACTGCGTGAGTTGAGTACCAATGATCTTTTTTAGCTGTAGGTAAAGGGGTAGCATTGTGACCACCACTGTAATGGGGGGGGGGATTCTACCCACTGCCCATTAATGTAGGGTATTTTCCCAATAACACCTGATAACTTAGCAGGGGTTCCCTGAGACCTGAAAGTTTATTTTAAGAGTTCCTCTAAGTCAGGTTTTCACAACCTTCTTTTTTTTTTTTTACCTCCATGGAAACTTTTTTGACATTTTCAGGTCCTGGGGAAGCCCTATTTTTAATTAATTGGGGGTCAATGGGGAAAAATGCTGCTTACTTTGGTCAGTGGGATGAAAACACTTCCCTTACAGTGGTGGTCAGAATACTACTCCTTACTGACCACTAAAAATATTATGGGCGTTATATAGCTGGCTCCGTTGGCCCTGGATGTATGTAGACCTCATTTGGTAGGAGGACAATCGGCCATAGCTTAAAGCGGGGGTTCACCCTATTAATAAAAATAAATAAATACATTTTTCCTCTAGCATAAAATGAGGCATAGTAGCGCGAGCTACAGTATAACTGTCTTTATTTTTTTAGCCCCGTACTCACTGTGCAATCGTAGAGACAAGATTCCGACTCCCCGCAGGGAATGGGCGTTCCTATGGAGAGGGAAGGTGATTGACGGCCGGCTCTGGCAAGTCACCCTTCTCCGGAAATAGCCAAAATAGGACTTGGCGCTTCACGGCGCCTGCGCATAGTCTGTGCGCAGGCGCCGTATAGCGCCGTGAAGAGCCGAGACCTGTTCCGGCTGTCTTCGGGGAGCGTGACGTGCCAGAGCCGGCCGTCAATCACCTTCCCTCTCCATAGGAACGCCCATTCCCCGCGGGGAGTCGGAATCTTGTCTCTACGATTGCACAGTGAGTACGGGGCTAAAAAAATAAAGACGGGCATACTGTAGCTCGCGCTACTATGCCTCATTTTATGCTAAAATGTTGTTATGGAGGGTGAACCACCGCTTTAAAGTGTAAGTTCACAGTTACAGAAAATATGTAAGGTGACATTACACTGGACAACCTCCCCATCCCACCCGGACCCACTACACTGAAAAGCCGCTTCACCGGTCCAGGGATTTGAAACCCCCCTGCAGTTGATTGCACGTTCGTATTGCTAAGCCAGTATGAATTGCATGCATTCTAATTGGGCAGCACCATCACATGGATGGCGCTTACCAATCAGAGGCCGTGTAGCCCAAAATGTCAGAACTGAGAGGAGAGAGAGCCACCGGGATTTTTAATCCCTGGTCAGGTGAATCGGCTTTTCAGTGTTTGACAGCAGGGGATCACAGAAATATGGTAGAGCGGGGCCCGGTGGGATGGGGACCACAGCGTAGGGTCATCTTACAGATTTTCTGTGAGAGCCCATTCACACTGGGGCAACACGACTTCTAGCACGACTTTGGGAGGCAACTTGGACACAACTTGAGTATGATTCATTAGGCAACTTACAAGGCAACTTCAAGTTGCCTCCATGACAGTACAAGGCAACTTCAAGTCGCCTCCAGGACAGGAGGCTTTCCAGTGGCCAATCAAACAACAATCGGCTCTGTGGGAGGGAGGGGTTTGCCTGAGAAATGTATGTTATCTTCCTGTATTGTTGCTTCAGTTAAGACAGTGATCCGAGGCGACTTTCATTGAAATCAATGGGTACAAGTTGCCTACAAGTGGCCTAGAAGTCTAGAAGTAGTACAGGAACCTTTTCTGAAATCGGAGCGACTTCGGTAGTGTACTTCGGTAGTGTACAATAAGACGGCTCCCATTCACTTCCATTCATTTTCTTGACCGCGTGACTTGGGGTGACTTGAAGTCGGATCCCAAGTCGCCCCAGTGTGAACCGGCTCTAAAGGTGAACATACACTCTAAGGAACCTCCCCCAGCGACTTCTGGAGCATGGTTTCTCAACCAGGGTTCCATGGAAGGGGGTTCCTTGAGTAATGAGCGATCTCTAAGGGGTAATCCTTCCCAGTGACCACAAGTGTAAGAAGTAATCTTCCCACTGACTATCTCCCTAATATATCGTGAGTTGTAGATGTAGTATTTTTTTTTTAGCAAGGGTTCCCTGAGACCAGAAAGTTATTTCAAGGGTTCCTCTGTGTTTGAAGAGGTTGAGGAAGGCTGCTTTGGAGGAACCGTAGGGTTCCATGGAAACCTGGGTGAGGATGGCTACTCTACATTTAAGTAGATCTGTTTTCTGTCTGAACTGATAGTGTGACCAATGAGATGTTCAGGGCTTTACTTTTGGATTAAACAAGGTGTATTGAAGGTATTGGCCTTCTCCAGCTTGAAATGTTTAGAGGGATATATCGGTGGTTTGCCACCATGAAGGGCTTCTTGTTTCTCTGGAAGCCAATGTGCGCGTTTGACTTGGTGGTTGGGCTGGTTGTGGTGAGGGGACTCTAGTGCTCTTCATTCAAGTTATGCATTGTGTCCTTTTTTGTTTTGGCTCCAACCTCTAGCGAGAGGCATGTATGAGAAATTTATTTACGAGTGATGTTTTTTATGTTCAGGATAATTTTTTTTTTTTTTTTATTTTTTTTAAATGGACTTTTATACTAACAAGGGTGCTGAAATTTAGATTCTGTTCTAAGGCCGAAACAACTAATTGATCGGCAACTAATCAATCATGAAAATAGTTGTCAACTGTTTTAATAATAGATTAATCGGCCACCCGATTAGTTGGCCTGCATACAGAATGCATTATTTGTTTACATATCAGGAAATACAATGCAGCACACATACAGATCAGTACACCATCCATACATGTCAGTAAGTGCCTGAGAACATGTGACTGTGTGAGGAGCAATGCCTCATGGGACATGTAGTCCTGGGCAGGAAGTGAGTGGTTCTAAAGTCAGAAGTTTTTTTTTTTTTTTTTACCTTGCTAAAGGCAAAACGTAAATTGGGTGTGTGAAAATGCAAAACGCACAGCAAAAAGCACTGTAGGAACGGATCAAAAACAAACTGCATAGGTGTGAACCGAGCCTTTATGCTGGTGGCCAATGCCATACACGTATTGATTTTTGGACGAGAATATTCGCACAAAAAATCTTTTGTACATTCGCTGAATGAAAGCATGTCATTTGAAAATGTCACTTGCGTTTTTAACATCCAGTTTTAAAATGAATGTAATTTCTGAACGAAAGCCACATACACCGTCTAAAAATTCCTTTGACCAAGAAGCTTTCGATTCTGCTCCTTCAAATTTTCCCATCACTGTGGTCGAAAAAAACATCGATTTGGCCCCACTAACAATTGCAAAACTACAACAAATTCAAATTTTTTTATTTATTTTTTTATAAAGGAAAACATTTTTATGGCCAGCATATAATATATTACAGTTCTGTCTGAAAATCGGCAAAACAGTCTAATTTTTTTTTTCTTTAACCACTTCCATACCGGGCCTATTCTGGCCCTTCTCCTCCATGTAAAAATAACTTTTTTGCTAGAAAATTACTCAGAACCCCCAAACATTATATACAGTATATATTTTTTTTTTTGCAAACACCCTAGGGAATAAAGTGGCGGTCATTGCAACTTTTTATCTAGCACGGTATTTGCGCAATAATTTTTCAAACGCCTTTAAAAAAAAAAAAGTTTCATGAATTAAAAAATAACAAAACGATAAAGTTAGCCCAATTTTTTTTATATAATATGAAAGATGATGTTACGCCGAGTAAATAGACGCCTAACTTGTCACGCTTTAAAATTGCACACACTCATGGAATGGTGCCAAACTTCGGTACTTAAAAATCTCCGTAGGCGACGCTTTAATTTTTTTTTCTTTTTTTACCGGTTACCAGTTTAGAGTTACAGAGGTCTAGTGCTAGAATTGTTGCTCTCGCTTTAATGCACGCGGCGATACCTCGCATTTGTGGTTTGAATGGCGTTTACATATGTGGGTGGGACTTGCGTGCACGTTCGCTTCTGAGCGTGAACTACTGGGGACAGGGGCGTTTTTTTTTTTTTTTTTAACTTACACTTTTTTTTTTTTTTTACACTTTTATTTCTATTACAAGCCATAGAGAAGCACATAGATCCAGTAATCGCCTCTAATATATGGTATTCAATGAAAATGGAGAGGCTTATTTAATTTTCATTAGCATGGTGATGAGAATGGGGAGGGGGGGGGAGACTACAGAAGGCAAGATTCAACTTCAGCTTCAAACAAGTATGTGTGGGATGCCTGTGGACACCTATGTGTCATAGTTCATGCTCAGCATTGTTTGCTAGATGGGAGATTCTTTATCTATCGACATTCCTGCAGAAAGTTTCCATATTGTGAAAAGTGACCATTGTTTTCTGTTTTCTCCCCTGCAGAGAGTCCCCCGGCAGCGATGTCCAGGAATGGATACTTCTTTGAAGAGACTGGTAAGTGTGCAGCCGGGATTGATTGCCCTTACTTTAAAGTGACATTTAATCAATAAATACATTTAAAAAGATTCTGCTCTCTACCCTAATTAAATAATATGTAAACCCCAACATTTCATCTTCCTGATATGTGCCTGCAGTACTGCTATGAAAAAGTATCCTGTGCTCCGTTGTATTCCTTCCTTTGTGTGAAATCCCACCTCTGCTTTCCAATAAAAACTGACCACACTAGACATAAGAGCACAGCACAGCTCCAAAGATCAGACTTCTCCTGAACTGAACCCCCCCCAGAGCCATTAACTGGGAAGTTCAAGTGTTGCTAAACCCACAACAGTAAAATCTGTCTTGTATAAGCAGTAAAGCATGCTTGTTTGTGATACTTGCTGTGTAACCTAAAGGGTTAATCCTCTACATTGTATAAACAAAGCTGTTTGATCCTGTTTTCTCTGATCCTCCTATCCTTCCACAGTCCCCAATCCTTCTCCCTGATAGTACAGAGCCTTGGTGGGCACTCTGCACATGCTCAGTTGGGTGTGTATTGCTAGAGAGTTTTTTTTTTTTTTTTTTTTTTAAAGGGTGCATGTGATCAGCACAGGGCCAGAGCATTTGTGTGTGTGTGTGTGTGGGGGGGGGGGGCAGAGAGGCGGAGCATTGTGTGTGTATAAGGCAGCAGTGTGATCCAGGGGCCGGCAGAGAGTCAGAGCATTATGTGTGTGTATAAGGCAGCAGTGTGATCCAGGGAGAGGGGGGCAGAGAGCCGGAGCATTGTGTGTAAAATTAATGAAAGTGGTCCGCATGGCTGTGCATGAGTATACGCTGGTAATCGTGCATGGATGTATTTCTTAAATGCGTGTTCAGGGAATGCGCTTGCATGATTTTTACGGGGACCAGCATCTATCTGCATACAGCCATTATGTCTATGGTGCCTGTATGGGGTTTCCAGATTATACGTTGTGCTCGTCCTCGTATACCCTTGTGCATGAGGCCTAAAAACGTAGCTATCACTTTTGACGGTTGTATTGTCCTTCAGCATCCTAGGAAGTTTTTTTTTTTTTGGTCCTGTATAAAAGTTTGTTAAACTCCTGGCTAGACTTTGTGGTGACTACACAGAAACAAAGTTCTTTTGAGGTTTTCCTTAGTTAGTTTAAAATGTTTTACCATCTGAGTAATTCTGAATAAACGCCGTGATTTTCACCAGACCCACCAGATGAGCGCAGATCAAAGCCACAAAAAGCGTAGCCTATGAAGCGCATTAAAAAGGGAGAAATTCAATTTGTGCGGCTTTCCTGGCTGCGGGGACGCTGGGTTTGTCTCTTCACACAGATGTCCTTGGATCAGCTCGGATCAAGCACGCCACTGCCGCGCTTTCATGTGCCACATAGCGAGTCCTGTGGGTGAACAGTCCCTGGTGTCCCCAAAAATGATTGCAGGCAACAAAATTATGGAATGCCCTTCATGCATGCTGAAGTCACAAAGATAATGAGGACCTGAACTGTGGAATCTTGGCCCAAAAAAAGGCAAAGGGCTAGTCGTTGGTATTGCCTGTAGGCTGATATTTTTCCAATTAGTAACTTACCATTAGGTTCCGGAACAAGGTCACCCAGTGCCCGGGGCAAACCATGCTCCCCTCTCCCCGGATTATTACACGATTCAGTTTAATTTCAAGACGAGAAAATATTTAAAAATGGGTTTAATAAAGTCAAACAGAATTCAATCACATCTGCCCCTCCTGACACAAAGCACCACAACACACTTATGCTGCGTACACACGATCGAAAATTCCGACAACAAAACTGATTTCTTTCCGACGGAATTTTGGCACAAACTTGTCTTGCATACACACGGTCACACAAATATTGTCGGAAATTCCGAACGTCAAGAACGTGGTGACGTACAACACTACGACGAGTCGAGAAATGAAGTTCAATGATTCCAAACATGCGTCGGAATTGCATACAGAAAAACTTTTTTTGTAGGAAAATTTGAGAACCAGCTCTCAAATTTTTGTGGTCGGAAATTCCGATGGAGCATACACACGGCGAAATTTCCAACCAAAAGCTCACATCAAACATTTGTTGTCGGAAATTCCAACCGTGTGTACGCGGCATTAGTCAGCTATCATTTTCAAGTTGACCACCACTGTATGTATACACGGACAACTTGAATATGATAGCTGACTTTAAGCGTGTTGCCGTACTTTGTTTCAGATAAGGCAGTCCATTCAAATAAAAAAGGGGGTTGCAATTCACTTAAATGTGGTTCTGCTGCATACCGAAGAGGAAGTGGGAGTAAGATAACCCCCTCATTGGTGGCAATAATAATGACCCCTCTGCATTGGTTTTAGTGGCCACAATGATAACCCCCAGCATTGGTGTCAGTGGCCGCAATAAAACTGTCTAATCTCGGGAGGGGCTATGCCAAAATTTCTGCAGGCAATTTGTAGGGGCAATGGCTGGTGTTGGCGCTTCAATCATCACGGCACCGTGGTTAATATGGTGTCGGGATGATTGAAGCACATAATTTCAATTATTACTGTGTGGGAGCAGCCAGGTGGAGGGGGCACAGGGGGGTTGCAGCCAGGTGGAGGGAAGGAAAAGGTGGTTGCAGCCAGGTGGAAGTGAGGACAGGGTGGTTGCAGCCAGGTGGAAGGGAGGACAGGGGGGTTGCAGCCAGGAGGAAGGGGAGGGCGGGGGGGTTGCAGCAAGGTGAAGGAGGGCGGGGGGGTTGCAGCCAGGTGGCGGGGAGGACAGGGGGGTTGCAGCCAGGTGGCGGGGAGGACAGGGGGGTTGCAGCCAGGCGGCGGGGAGGACAGGGGGGTTGCAGCCAGGCGGCGGGGAGGACAGGGGGTTGCAGCCAGGTGAAGGGGAGATAAGTTCTTACCTTGGATGATAATGGAATCACTGGCTTCCTCCACCCTACAGCCTCATGGTCTCTCTTCTTCTCTCTTCCCTTCTCTCTTCCCCCCCTCCTGCTCGGCATGTTGGGGGCTGCAGTCCTCTCAGGGAATCATTCTGGGGCCTGCTGGTACTACATGTCCCATAATGGATCCGCCGTTGGTATGGCCACGATCGAACACATGGGGGTTGATATACGGAGAGTGCAATATCTGGTGCAGCTCTGCATAGAAACCAATTGGCTTCCAGGTTTATTTTTATTTTTAATTGTGTAAAAGCTTAATTGAACAATCTGAAGTTAGAACAGCTGCACCAGATTTTACACACTCCAGTTATAGTAAATACACCCCAAAGCCTTGCAGCAATGCAAATAGTGCTCTGTTTCTTGTTTTTGTGTCCTGTATGGTACGGACCTGGAATCGTTTAGTGGGATACTTTGTCATCTTGAGTTGACCTCAGGCTTCAATGTCCCTGCTTGGCATCCCTAGCCTTTCAAGCTTTACCTCTTCTTATTATGTCTTAATCTCTGCATGAAGTTGTTGCCATCGGAATTCCTGTAATAGTTGTCATGTTTGTCTTTTTTATATGTTTGTTCCAACTGTTTTCGTCTCCCTGGGCTTGGAACTGAACTCCCAGCAAAATACTTTCATGAAAGGAATGTAAGGGTACCACGAAGTCATAGCAAAACATATCCAGGAAAGAAATCCATAATGGGAACCACTAAGTCATACCAATACATATCCATAAAAGAAACTGTAAAGGTACCACAAAGTCATACCAACACATCAATCAGAGAAAACGTAAGGTTACCACAAAGTCATACCAATACATATCCAGGAAAGAAATCCATAAGGGTACCACGAAGTCATACCAATACATATCAATGAAAGAAACCATAAAGGTACCACTAAGTCATACCAGGCTCTTATTTTATGGAAACACTGTTTAGGAGACACGGTAGCGATCCACATGAATGTGCAAACGAAGGGCCCCTTCACACTGTCTGCATGCTGAACACCTTGTTTTAGCATGTAGGCAGCTGTTGGGGTTGGAGATGCTCAATTCAACGCCCTACACTCTCTGTGTTGTGTTTTTTTTCTTTATCGTACATCACGGGACACAGAGCAGCCATAGTAATTACTATGTGGGTTATACGCCACCTATAGGTGAATGGACACTGGCACACTGGCGATGGAACGCGCTACCCACGGACATCCTCATGGAGGAAAACCATTGAGGCTTCAGGAAAAAACGTAAGACCCACCTCTTCTGAAGGATTAGGACGTCACTGGATGCAAAGCGCCTTGAGGCGATTTAGTTCGCATTTGTAGCGCTATACAAGTTATTCACTCACTCACACAAAAAAGACAGGAAGAACCCCTCCCATACAGGATGTACCTGTTTTTTCGACAGGGTCTCGAGGTGTTGCCTCCTCACCCAACCTTTGTACCTAAAGTGTCCAGTTTTCATCTGACCCAAGATGTCCCTGCCTTTTTTTTTTTTTTTTTACAGATCCTCGTTCTCTGGAGGAATTTTTTTTTATATTCTCTCAATGTGGTGAGAGCTGTTGGGCTCTATCTGAAAGTGATAGTGCGGATACGAGAAACTGATGCTTTGTGCTGCCAGAAGGGCCCAGGAAAGGGCAGGCAGCGTCGAAATCGACTATTTCAAAGTGGATTTGTCAAGTTATATTTCAGACGTTTCAAGTTAGAGCGCACTCCACCAGAGCAGCGAGTGCTTCATGGTGTATCACCAAGCCTCTATGACTCAGATTTGCAAGGCCGCGACTTGGTCGTCTGTACATACATTTACTCAATTTTATCAATTTAGATGTAAGATGACAAGACTATGCCGCCTTTTGGGCAGTGTACTGCAGGCAGCAGTATAGATCCTCACATCTGAGGGCAGCTTGCTTTGATGTGTCTCCCTCTCTTCAGAGGCATTGCTTTGGGACATCCCACAAAGTAATTACTATGGCTGCTCTGTGTGCTGCGATGTACGATAAAGAAAAAATAGGATTTTTTATAACGGCTTACCTGTAAAATTATTTTCTTGGAGTACATCATGGGACACAGAGCAGCCCGCTGTTGTAAAAATCCTATCCCCCCCCCCCCATTTATTTATTTAAATATAATATAAATTTTCCCTTTTCCTTTGCTATGGCTTCACAACAATATCACAATAAGGTTCCACATAACGGTCACAGATGGCAGATGTAAAGAGGACAAACTCATAGTGAGGCAAGTTAAAAGCAAATGCAATATTTTAAGCTGTTGCACTCACTAGAGAAATGGGTAAGATGTGTTATACATCAACAAAGATGGCACCCCTACAATTTCTGCCATGCTGGAAATATTGTTTTTTTCATACACCTGGCCACTTGTGACTGCGAATCCCATTATATTAAAAACGTTTTAAAACCAAACTTATTCCTAAAGCTGATTACATTTGCATATAAATATTTTGCAAATGTATAAAAGGAGGATTCTCATTGGTCCTCCAGCCCCACCCTTATTGTTGCTTCTAAATAAAGATTACATTAAGGAAGTATGTCCTGTTTCCGGAGATGCCCAGCCTCTTTAATGTCCCGAATTCCTCCCTCGTAAATATTTGTTTGTGTTCCATGGCCTGGGAACCTAAAATGCAGCAGCGTGAAGAGGTGATTAGCATAGTTATGTGTTGTGACACTCCGATTATAAAGTGGAGTAAAGGTTGTACCCATAATTAAATATTTTGTTGTGTAAGAGAGGACAGACCTAAGGATTTCACGTGGGTGTAGCTGCCATGAAACTTGGCTAGTGTCCTGGCACGTTCCATCACCCTATTATAATTTTATATGTCCATGTGTGCCTGCAAACAGGTGGAACGGGTAACATCACCACATTCATGATGACTTCCAGGGCTAATTTTAGTTTAATGCATGCAAATCCCTCTGACAAAAGGGTTTATGTTTATATTTGCTAGAACAACTCTGCTGTTCTTAAAGGAAACCTATCATGAAGGAGAACAGGAACATGCAATAGGTGATCTATCATGAAGGAGAACAGGAACATGCAATAGGTGATCTATCATGAAGGAGAACAGGAACATGCAATAGGTGACCTATCATGAAGGAGAACAGGAACATGCAATAGGTGACCTATCGTGAAGGAGGACAGGAACATGCCATAGTTGACCCACCATGGAGGACCGAAATGTGCCACAGGTGACTTATGAAGGAGGACAGGAACATGCCCTAGATGACCTATCATGAAGGAAAATGGGGAAAAATGCCGTAAATGACCTCCTATCATGAAGGAGAATAGGAACGTGTCATAGGTGACCTATCGTGAAGGAGAATAGGAACGTGTCATAGGTGACCTATCGTGAAGGAGAATAGGAATGTGCCATAGGTGACCCATGATGAAGAGCAGGAACGTGCCATAGGTGAGCCATCGTGAAGGAGAATAGGAACGTGCCATAGGTCACTTATCATGAAGGAGGACAAGAACATGCCATAGGTTACCTCCTTCCATAAATGCTGACTGGCTATCCCTGGCTTCCATATTTTCTGAGCCACTGACCAAGGACAAATAGATGTGAACCCCATATGAACACACTCCTGGTGAGTGACCAGGTCAGTTCTGGGTGCCTTGGTGTTGGTCACGTTACTGTGGAAAAGGAAAGAAACAAAAAAGTAAAGTGTAAAGAACTGTGTATATATATATATATATATATATATATAGTATCCACTCTGGATCCAGCTTGCACTGTCTTAATTTTAGCAAAATATGAACTATAACAAAGTGTTCTTGTCCAGGTGACACGTTGCGACGACAAGTGAGGGAAAATCTCGCCAGGGACCAATAGGAACAGGCAGATTTAACCCTTCAATGCTTTATCCAAAACGGTTTTGCCTACAGGATACAGTTGAAACATATTTTAATATACGTAAGCAACCCTGTCGCTGCTCGTAATGTTTAGACCCAAGTCTTCTCCATCTACTGGTCCTTACTCGGTACTGCAGCACAGATTTGTGGCGCACACCTGCTCTAATCGGGGAAGTGTTTAAAGAGACTGCTTACCACTCGGCTTGTTTCTAAACTGGTTAGTCTGTGTACTCCTTTCCTGTAGAGAGGTCTATCAGACTCTTAATTGTCTATGCCCTGTATTTATTCCTGAACATTGTTTGGAATGGGCATAATATCTGTGTTTGGGAGTTGAAAGTGTTTTGCGTATAGCTGCCTGTACAAATCGGTGACCATACACTGACTATACACTAGTAAACAGAGAGCTTAGGGTATAGGTATGGATTTTCTTCCCTGGGTGCAAACAGTCTGTGCCTGATCAACTTCAACAGAGTTAAGATGCTAAATTGTTAGAGAGGACTAATAGACCTCTGATGTCTCTTATCACATGCACTATGCTGTCGCAAAGGGGGCTTGTCGGCTCCCATGTGATAGCACTAAATGTACACAGGTAAACACTGATCTGAGGGAACACTTAGTACAGGTACTGATGTTCTCTCCTGGATATAGACCATCTGTGTGGAGGACATACGTCTGTACCTGCATGCATTTATACGCTTGGATCCACACCCTGTCATTAAATTGTTCAGACACTAATATGCAATACTGCCTAATTACTTCTAAATGCTTCCCTTTTGTCTTCTCCCCACCACATGTTCTTGCTCATCTGTCCATACTGGTTGACCCGTGACCTCCCTTACAGGTGTCGCTATGCAGAGCAGCTGGAGATCATCCATTTGCTGATCTCTCTCTTGGGTGGTATGAACCTGGAAGCACTCGGCTCTGATTTCCTTCTGGGTTCAGAGCTAACTTTCTCCATACACTCTGACCAGGGAAGAAGCTGACCAATCAGTTTGTGCTCATTCAGCTTCAACAACATGCAGATGTTACATATGCCTAATAGATCTCTGATGTCTCCTCAAAGAGAATTTGCCACCTTTGCTATGTTATCGCAACAGGAGCTTGTCAGTTCCCACATAGCACTGACTGTACACTGGTAAACACTGATCTGAGGGACACGTTGGATGCTGACTGGGTCCCCTGGATGCGACTCACCCGTACCTGCACACGTGTACGCTCAGAGCCACATCCTGTCATTTATTTGTACAGACACCTGTGCTGCAGCACTTAGGTGGCTATAACAATACCTGATCACTTCTACATGCTCCTCTATATCCTCTCCCCACTATGTGTCCTTGCTCATCTGTCCCTTCTGGTTGACATATGACCTCCCTGGCAGGTGTCAGAATGCAGAGCAGCTGGAGATCAGTGAAGGTCCGTTTGCTGATCTTTCTTGGGTAGTATGAACCTGGAAGCGCTCAGCTGTGATCCATTTGTGGTCTAGAGCGGACAGTCTCCACCCACTGTGATCGTGTGAGAAGCTGATCAAGCACAGTCTGTGCTCGTTCAGCTTCAACAACAGATGTCCAAAAGCCCTCTGATGTCCACTTTTTAAAGAGAACCTGTCACCTTCACTATGTTATCACAAAGGGGGATTGTCGGCTCCAATGTAATGGCACTGTAACCATACACTGGTAACCACAGATTGGAGGGCACACAAGGATTTTCTCCGCTGGATGCAGACGCATATTTGCAACACCTGTGGCTCCTGTTTCTACATATGCATGAGCCTTTAAGAAATGATTTATTCATTCTTTTGCGCTTACAGATTATAGTAATTTGTTCAGCTTGTGTGAAAACTAGACCAGCAGCCATTTTATTATTGACCTTGCCAGTTTTCGGAGACTGACTGGTATTTTAGTAGGTTTAACTAAAAGCTGAACTGTGGTGTAATTATATATATTTTGTTTCCAGCGCAAGCTTTTATTTTTAACAGCATTTGAAGTATGGAGTCCCAGCGCTCTGCCCTGCAGGGCCACACGGCTGTACAGTGTACTTTCCCAGCTGGTGCAGGGGAGGAAGGAGCAATCGCTGATAATGAACTCGGTTTGTATTACTCAGCACTGTGTAGAGAGGCCGAGGAAGAAATGGTTGACGTAATAGATGCTGGAGGGTTGGCAGGCTCTGCGTCTGTGATGTCGTTTTTGGATCCACTCTAAAGCAGACTGCTTCAATTCAATTATCCCTAGATTCATCCTGGGCCTCTTCAATCCCTTGGTAGGAGAGCCAATGTCTTCAAATGTTCATACTCTCCTTTACCCGTCACCGGTAATGTGTTTATTTTGGTACAACAGGTTCTCTTTAATGGCAGTCCAACCTGCAACACATGCTCGTAAATTTCTTCTGGTTTTCAGAAGTGGATTTAGATACCCAGTACTTTCAGTAATGAGGGTCATATGACTCTCTCCCCCCTTTCCCAGTGACTGGTGATTTGGCTGCGCAGGAACTGCTCAGGAACTCGGCACTGTCACAAGGGGGGCCCTGTGTAAGCTCCAGGTCAGAACTTGGCTCTTGTGCAGTGCTAACTCCACCTTATTCTTGAGGCCAAGAAGGTAAGCTAGGTATGTGTAGTTGGTGGGTTAGTGGTAACTCTTATGCTACTGCTGATGTAACTATTGGCATGTTAACAAACTCCCAGCCGCTATAACAGCCAAAAGCTGTAACACCGCCTGATAGTTTCTACATGCTGGGGAATGTGGCGATTAACACCCTCATACTCTCCCCACCAAGTGTCCAGACTTGCTTGTCCCTCGTGGGTGACCCAGGACCTCCACCTCTCCAAGCAGCTGGAGATCGGTGATTATGCAGTCGCTGATCTCCCCTGGTATGAACCTGGAAGCGCTCCGCTCTGATCACTTTGGGGTTCTGGCTGCCCTTACTGGGAAAGAAGCTGGTAAATCAAAGTCTTGTTTTGGTCTAGGGCAGTGGTCTCCAAACTGTGGTCCTAGGGATGGATTTGGATCCTTTGCTTGCCTTTTTATCTGGCCCTTGTGGCAGCATTCCGTCTACTGATACTAGTGACGGGGGGCCCCCATTCCTCCCAGTGATGGGGGGGCCCCCCCATTCCTCCCAGTGACGGGGGGCCCCCCCATTCCTCCCAGTGACGGGGGGCCCCCCATTCCTCCCAGTGACGGGGGGCCCCCCATTCCTCCCAGTGACGGGGGCCCCCCATTCCTCCCAGTGACGGGGGCCCCCCATTCCTCCCAGTGACGGGGGGCCCCCCTGTGACGGAGGGGGCCCCATTTCTCCCAGTGATGGGGGGGCCCCCCTATTCCTCCCAGTGATGGGGGGCCCCCCTATTCCTCCCAGTGACGGGGGGGGCCCCATTTCTCCCAGTGACGGGGCAGCCCCCATTCCTCCCACGGACTCCAGTGACGGGGCCCCACTGATTCCCTTAATGGGGCACTATTCCTCCCACTAAAACCAACGATGGGGCATTTTCTGATCCCGCTGGCCACAGTCTGCCCCACCAAAGCATGACGCACAGTTAACTGGCCCTTTTTGTTTAGAAAGTTTGGAGACCCCCTGGTCTAGGGGAGCAAAAAAAATAAAAAAATTTACTTTGCCTGATTCTCCGCTCCTCCTCGGGCTCTTCTCCCTTTTGCTGCAGTGGTCTAGGGTCCTGATGTCATCAAGACAAAGCAGGGGGAATAGCCCCGCATTGGACGTTATGACGCAGAGGGACAGTCCACCACTAGAGCATGAGGAATGGAGGGTCGGGTAAGTAAAACTGCTTCTCTTCTCCCCTCGACTAAACAAGCTATTAACCCTTTAGTTACCTGGAGTTGGGCTTTAAGGTTCATTGAAATTAAACGCCCCAAAACATTTTTAAAAGCCCCGTCCCCAGGTGCACCCACAAATGCAGACTGTCATGCAGCAATCAAAGCATTTAGATATTTGCATAACCCCTCCCATGAGCCTGCCCACTGCTTGCATGGGGTCTCTTGAGGAGTACCTAGGCGGGGTTCTGTGATGTTTTCAGGAAAGTATGTATAGCGCCCTGTTGGCTCCTCCCACCAGCCGTGATCTAATTGCGTCCAAACTACAGTAAGTGTTATGTAATGAAATCAGACTTTTTTTATTTTCATTAGCATGTTAAGGGAAGAACGAAGCGGCCAGGGAAGGCAAAATATAAGCAGAATAAACTTCAGCTTCAAAGGCTTCATTATAGCTGCTGGAAGCTTCACAAATAAAATTGTAACAAATACATTATAGTTTCCTATACCAGTGATGTTTGTTCTGCTATCCCCATTGATTGCAGCCGCTCAGATATACACACAGGATTGGGGTCTTTGTGTTTTTGCCTTTAATCTTAATAACTCGCTGACATAAAGCAGAGCAGCTCGGGGTCTTTTCTGCCTTCGAAATGGGCTCGGTATAATAAAGAACTTGGGTGATGACCATGGAAACAAGACGGAGATGAAATATTCTCCCCTACCAGCCGAGTGACAGATGCACCGCGCTTTTATCAGCGCTGCCGCAGTCTGTGCCGTGTATGTGGCCATTCCATAAAGTCTTTTTCCCAGAGGAGAGCTGAGCGGACGGGGGAACAATGCCCCGGCTAATGGCGTTCTCTCTACCGCCAAACGATAAGCTGCCATTATTTACTGCTCTGGAAAGGTTCCTGGATCGGCTTTCTGTACAGTGGGAGGTAAAGGCCGGGCGGGAATTCCAACATTCGCCATTGTTTTTTTGTTGGTGGCATTATCTCGCCGTTTGCCATACTGATACGTCCTTATCACATGGAGTCATAAATGTTACAAAACGTGTTTTATGTGAAGGCGGAGTAGAGAGATCAGGTGATTGGTGGCTTTGGTGCCTTGTATTTCCAGAGATAGAGGTCCAACTCGACCTGTTCAGGTGAATGGGAGCCGCTTTGCATGCAATGCACACGGTTGCAGCGCCCTAGTGCTGGGATTGAATGTTAAATGCTTTCAGAAGAGCAATCTGAATGCGCGCCCAAATTACGGCATGAAAATTTTTCTTGGGCAACATTTTAAAAATACTACAGGTATAATGCTTGCACACTGTCATGCATGGTAGTACCTTAACTGTATGCATCAGTCGTCCTTTTCATACATGGGCACACCTTATGTTCTCAAACCTTATGTTCTCAAGTATATAGTGTGTGTCCATTTTCATGGTTTAATGGCGCTATAACATAGGGGGTTCATCAATCTCTTATTTGATGCCTTGTATCAAGGGTTCAGTCTGGTGGTGGTGGTGTAATGGTGTGGGGGAGGGATATGTTATTGGCACACTTTGGGCCCCTTGGTACCAATTGAGCATCGTTTAAACACCACGGGCCTACCTGAGTATTGTTGTTGACATGTCCATCCCTTTATGACCACAGTGTCCCCATCTTCTGATGGCTCCTTTCAGCAGGATAATGCACCATGTCACAAAGATCCAATCACCTCACCACGGGACAATGAGGTCACTGTACTCCAATGGCCTCCACACTCACCAGATCCAATAGAGCACCTTTGGGATGTGGTGGAACAGAGATTCATATCATGGATGTGCAGCCGACAAATCTGCAGCAACTGCGTGATGCCATCATATCAATATGGACCAAAATCTCTCAAGGAATGTTTCCTACACCTTGTTGAATCAATTCCATAAAGAATGAAGGCAGTTCTGAAGGCCAAAGGGGGTCCAACCCGGTACTAGCAAGGTGTACCTAATAATAAGTGTCCGGTGAGTGTATGTGGAAGTGATCAAGTGGCTGTAAATTACTTCCAACACCAAGCCAATAGTTGGCTTAACTTTAAAGCGGGGGTTCACCCGAAATTTTTTTTTTAACATTAGATTGAGTCTAATTACGGGAAGCAGAATCGGGTGTTTTTTTTTTTTTAATCAATGCCGTACTTACCGTTTTAGAGACAGATGTTCTCAGCCGCTTCCGGCTATAGTCTTCGGGACTGGGCATTCCTATTTGATTGACAGCCTTCCGACGGTCGCATACAGCGCGTCGCGAGTTGCCGAACATCGGTGCGGCTCTATACGGCGCCTGCGCACCGACGTTCGGCTACTTTCGGAAACTCGTGACGCGCTGTATGCGACGGTCGGAAGGCTGTCAATCAAATAGGAACGCCCAGTCCCGCAGCCCATACCCGGAAGCGGCGGGAGAACATCTATCTCTAAAACGGTAAGTACTGCATTGGTTTAAAAAAAAACACCCGATTCTGCTTCCCGTAATTAGACTCAATCTAATGTTAAAAATTGTTTTTTTTGGGTGAACCTCCACTTTAGGTCCGTAGTAGTAAGACTTGCACAGCAGCATTCAAGGGAGAGGCAACACAGAGCTATATGGGGCTCCAATGCTTTGCACCGTGCTGCCAGTGGACTGTTCCAAGAAAGTTTGACAGTTACAGCAACCCTGTCATCCCCTCCCCAAAATAAAACGAGGCACCCTGACTAAGGTGAAACTAAATCGGAGGGGCCCACAGAGGATTTTTTATTTATTTTTGGCTGATAGCATGCTGTTGCTCTGCTCTGCTGTAATTCAAGACTTTTAAATACAGTAAATGACTGGTTCTCTTATGTCTCTTCACTCCTCGGATGTCTTGGTGAACAGGTTATTGCCCTCCAATCATTGGTGAGCAGTTCCTAGGACCATGAAGTAAGAGAACATAGAATTTAATTAAGACTAGGCGATGGCGTGTCCTACTAGTAATCTGCATGCACTCTCATTCTGGGAAGACACAGCTGGGAATACCTCCTACGCCGCGCTCGCCTCTTCCCCGCCACCTTCAAAGCTCTCCCATCCAACCCTTCTTTATTTCCAGGCCGTATTTGGCTCCCTTGCTCTGCATTGCCTTGTGTTATTTGTACTAATTACATGGCGGCTCCTTTGATCACCCAACAGCCGGGCTAATTAGACGATGGCACGGTGTTCCCCATATATGGGATCTGTGCTAAATACATGACATTAATCATCTTTGGGCACGTTATTTTCTGCTTATGCAATGGGATATAGAGTTTGATTATAGAGCAATTCTAAGGAAGTCCTGGAACTGTATTTTTAGTCACTAAATTTTATTTAATGGATATGCTTCATCTCCGTGATATCACTGATCCCTAGGTAATGGATGGGCTATATCCTCAGTGATGTCACTGATCCCTAGATAATGGATAGGCAGTATCGCAGTGATGTCACTGATCCCTAGGTAATGGATAAGCTGTATCGCAGTGATGTCACTGATCCCCAGTGAATAAACATGCTGCATTCCCAGCAAAGCCACTAGTCTCGAATTAAACGATGGACCACATTCACATTCCCAGTGATACCATTGATCCCTAATAAATAGTGAATGGATAGGCTGCATTCCCAGTGGTGTTATTGGTCTCTGGTAAATGGATAGGCTGCATTCTAAGTGGTGTCACCGATTCTTAGTGAATGAATAGGCTGCATCTGAGTAATGTTACTGGTCTCTGATGAATGGATAGGCTGCTTCCCACCAATCACTGGTCACTGATAAATTGATGGGCAGCATTATCAGTGGTTTCACTGGTCACTAGTGAATGGCTAGGCTTCATTCTTAGCAAGGTCTTATCCCCAGCACACGTACAGGCTGCATTCCCAGAAAGATCACTGGTCTCTAGTGAACTGATAAGACACATACCCAGTGATCTTATTGATCCCCAGTGACTAGTGAATGGATAGCCCCAGTTCCCGCACCTTCACCCCCTCAGGTCAGCCCCAGTTCCCGCACCTTCACCCCCTCAGGTCAGCCCCAGTTCCTGCACCGTCACCCCTCAGGTCAGCCCCAGTTCCTGCACCGTCACCCCTCAGGTCAGCCCCAGTTCCTGCACCGTCACCCCTCAGGTCAGCCCCCAAATCTTGCAGAAATACAGGGCTTTTACATGCTACAGCTCATGTTTCTGCTTAGTTAGGGAAACACACAGGGTTACTTTACTTCATACGTTGTCTAGAGCTTCCAACGGGCCTACCCTGGCACTGGAAGGAGGGCCAGCACCTAAATATCAGTGATATCAGAAAGGTGAGTGGGCCTATGATGAGAAAGGGCAGGTCAGGCAGGGTCATTTTTTCTTACCCCTGCTTTAAGATGACTTTTAGTGGGTAAACTAAGTATTGAACACATCACCATTTTTCTAGGTAAATCTATATCTAAAGGTGCTATTGACATGAAATTTTTACCACATGTTGGTAACAACCCATGCAATCCATACATTCAAAGAAACCAAAACTAATACATTCAGAAATTAAATTATGTGTAATAAAATGGAATAGGACAGAGAAAATATTGAGCACACTAACTGAAATGTATTTAATACTTGGTACAAAATCCTTTGTTGGTAATGAAAGCTTCAAGGCTCCTCCTGTATGGAGAAACTAGTCCTATGCATTGCTCAGGTGCGATTTTGGCCCATTCTTCCACACAAACCGTCTTCAAATCTTGAAGGTTCCGTGGGCCTCGTCTATGAACTCTGATCTTTAGTTCTTTTCATAGATTTTCTATTGGATTCAAGTCAGGTGATTGGCTGGGCCATTCCAGAAGCTTAATTTTCTTTGAAACCAATTGAGTTTCCTTGGCTTTGTGTTGGGATCATTGTGTGTTCCTGAAATGATCACCTTCGTATCTTCAGATTTACCAAAACCATGTAGTGCAAGGGCCTGCCTGATTTACATACAAATTGAAACTCTTAAAGAGGAAGTCAACTCTGATCCTCCGAAGCTACATTTCACAGAACGAAGTATACTATTAGTATACCATTTAAAACCAGTGTGCAGTAAATAAAAGCCCCATCGCATGTTTCTTACTGTTTTTTTTTTTTTTTTTTTTTTTTCCCATTTCTTCATTTCCGGGTGTAGCCGCCGCCATCCTAACTACTGTCTCTTGCATCTGACGTCCTCTGGACTCCCGCCCTTTCTTCTTCTTCCGGTCCGTAATCTCGCGCATGTGCCTTAATCCTATAGCAAGATCGTTTTCCGAATGGAAATCAAATCTCGCGATATCTCGGAGCTGTGCCGTGGACACAGGAGGTAACGGAGCCCCGGCATGTCATCAATGGACTGATGACATGCCGTAAAAAAGAGACAAGCATGTGCCGGTGACGTAATGAAAAGTAACAGGACGAATTGCAAGCAAACAAACAAGGCTGTAAGGATTTAACAAAGAGTAATCAGTTAAAGTGGAGGTTCACCCAAAAAATAAATTTTTAACATTACATTCAGCCGAGTTGTCCTAATGACAATCGGCTTTTTTTTTTTTTTTTTCCTTTCTCCGTACATACCTTATTTACACCGCCGCTTCCGGGTTTGTCTTCTGCGGGACTGGGCATTCCTAATTGATTGACAGGCTTTCGATCGTCGCATACTGCGCGTCACGAGTTGCCGAAAGAAGCCGAATGTCGGTGCGCAGGCGCCGTATAGAGCCGCACCGACGTTCGGCAACTCGTGACGCGCAGTATGCGCCGGTCGGAAGCCTGTCAATCAATTAGGAACGCCCAGTCCCGCAGAAGACATACCCGGAAGCGGCGTGAAAATAAGGTATGTACAAAAAAAAAACACAGCCGATTGTCATTAGGACAACTCGGCTGAATGTAATGTTAAAAATGTATTTTTGGGTGAACCCCCGCTTAAGTGCTTAGTAATGCTTTTATATGGCAGAAAGTGGTCAGGGTGAGTTTACAACCACTTTAAGGTTTGACCTCATGTTAAATGGTTTTGGTAAATCTGAAGACAAAAATCTGCAGAAAATCTAATAGTGTGTATGGGGCCTTAAACAAGCTTCAGCATGCTTTTTCTTCAGGAATGGAGTTGTGTGGTGAGCTTGAATACAGGCCATGGCAGTTGAGTGCATTACTTCTTGTTTTCTTTGCAACGATTGTACCTGCTAATTACAGGTTTTTCTGACGACCTCTACAAGTGGTCATTGGCTCTTGGACAGCGCTTCTGATAATTTATTTTCTTTTCACTTCTGAATGATGGCCCCAACAATGCTCACTTAAATATCCAGAAGTTTAGAAATCGGTCTGTAACCAATGCCATCAGTATGTTTTGCAACATGAATGTCAAGGGAGCTCTTTGACTTTACCCATGATGAGATGTTTGTTGTGTGACACCTTGGTAATGAGACACCTTTTTATAGGCCATTAGTTGAGACTGAACCAGCTTATGTTAATTTGTACTGACAATGGGATTGTTTTCTAATTACTGATAGATTTCAGCTGGTGACTTGGCTTTCCATGCCTTTTTTTATTTTTTTTTGTGCATCCCTTTCTTCATGTGTGCAATACTTTTTTCTTGTGTCATTCCATTACACATAACTTCATTTATGAACTTATTTGTTTTGGTTCCTTTGTATGTATGGATTGCATGGGTTGTTACCGACGTGGTGAAATTTTCATGTCAATAGCACCTTTAGAGCCGGTTCACACAGGGGCAACACCATTTTTAGCGCGACTTTGCAAAGTGGGAACCCCCTACGCCAAAAAAACGGCTTGGGGGTCACCCCAATATCCATACCAGACCCTTATCCGAGCATGCAGCCGGCCGGTCAGCAAAGGGGGTGGGGACGAGCGAGTGCCCCCCCCTCCTGAACCGTACCAGGCTGCATGCCCTCAACATGGGGGGTAGGTGCTTTGTTGCAGGGGGTCGCCCTGCGCCCCCCCCCCCAAAGCACCTCGTTTCCCCATGTTGATCGGGACAAGGGCCTCTTCCCAACAACCCTGGCCCCTACCCCATACGCATTCACATAGGGTGGGGGGCCGGGATATGGGGGCCCCCTTATTAAAGGGGGCTCCCGGATTCCGATAAGCCCCCACTCGCAGACCCCGACAACCAACGGCCAGGGTTGTCGGGAAGAGGCCTTTGTCCTTATCAACATGGTGACAAGGTGCCCCCTGCCCCAAAGCACCTACCCCCCAATGTTGAGGGCATGCAGCCTGGTACGGTTCAGGAGGGGGTGGGGGGGGGGCAGCTCGCTTGTTCCCACCCCCTTTCCTGACCGGCCGGGCTGCGTGCTCGGATAAGGGTCTGGTATAGATTTTTCCGGCGTAGGGTGTTCCCCTTGAAATCAATACCAGACCTAAGGGCCTGGTATGCTCTTGGAGGGGGAACCCAAGCCGTATTTTTATTTAAAATTTGGCGTGGAGTTACCCCTCATGATTCATACCAAATACCAGCTCGTGGGAGGGAATGGTTTGCCTTGGAACCGGTTCACACTGGGGCGACTTCCTGTGAAGTTGCCTCACTATGAACGGGGATCCGACTTGGAGGCGACTTTCATTGAAATCAATGGGTACAGGTCGGATTGAAGTAGTACAGGAACCTTTTCTGAAGTCTGAGCGACTGCAGTAGTGTACATTAAGACGGCTCCCATTTACTTCCATTGATTTTCTCAACTGTGCGACTTGAAGTCAGATCCCAGGTCACCCCTGTGTGAACCGGCTCTTAGAAATCTATTTACCTAGAAAAATGGAGACGTGTTCAATACTTTTTTTTTTACACTTGCTGTATGTCATGACCGGAGCAGGCAATGATCCAGTGAGTATTTAGCTTTCTGCAGACACCATTGAAAGCTTATTGATTTGGACAGATGGAAAGAAAACCTTATCTAGTTTCTTTGTTATACCAAGCCGATACTGGAGGTGTCCATGGTCCCCCCTCTCTCTCTCTCTATAGGCCTGACATAAAATCCTAGTCCTTGGGGAAGAAATGTCCACCATGAATGTCTTAGCCCTGGTTCACACTGGGTACGATTTGGAACGATTTGAGATGCGATTTGACATGTCAAATCGCATCTCAAATCGGCGGCAATTGTCGGCAATGGCACTGTCTTAATCAGTGCGACGCCGCATCTGCGATTTCAAAAAGTAGTTCCTGTACTACTTTTTGCGATTTCGGGCCGCGATTTACATTAAATTGCGGCCGAAATCGCGGCAAAATCGCCGCGAAATCGCGGTAAAATCGCGCATTTTACCGCGATTTTTAATTCGCAGCAGTGTGAACCTAGGCTAAAGGTTGCTTGAGTTTTGCCTGTGTGTCAGACGACCCCCCTATTGTCTATGTCCCTTTAGGGTCTTCTGGCGTCTTGGCTGTTTGGAATTGCGCCCTCGCTGGGATTGAGTTCCTTTTGCCCGGTGTGCATTTTCCACTGCTGGGCAGACAGCCATATCTTGATGAGCTAAACAAACAGTTGGATTAACAAGCATTGCTTTTTAGAGGCCGGCATTATGACACAATAGTCAAATGCCTGTGATATCTGCCTTGCCTCTATTGTAGCCGGCGAACCAATCCCCGTGTGCATGGAGCGCATAGCGACACACTCTCACAACAAACCCCTGGGGATTGTTTCCCAATCTCGAGTGTTTTGTTTTCTGGAAAATTTCTTTTTGTTGTAGGTTAATGTGTGTGTGTGTGTTTTGGCTTTTAAAAATGAAAGCTGTTGGCCTATTATCCAGCTGATTACATCTCGAGTCTGCGTTTTGAGCCAAAGCTCCCGACACCATATTATTCTTAGTAGGAATATTGAATGGCTATTGAGTCATCTATTATTTATTAATTGTGCTTATTTCTAATTCAATTCTGAACACACAGCTCCATAATGTCTGCTCTTTGGATCCAAGACTCTTTTGTGTAATGCTTTCCACAGTTACTCGTGGGGCTCATGCACACTGAGCGTCAGCTCTGCTTCCCTTAACGCCTTTCCTCCTAGCACAGTGGTTCTCAACCCCTCTAGTGCCGTGACCCCTTGATAAAATTTCCCAAGTTGCGGGGACCCCTAACAGTAGAAAAAAAAATTGTAGCATGGGTTGTCAGCACCCAAACAAGACAAGTAATTTGCACCCCTAACCCACTTACATTTAGCACCCCCCACGAGTTCCTTCCACTCATACAGTATTAAAACCCCTTATGGTACATTTTTAGGATGGCACATTAACAAACTTTGCAAAGGCTCCTTTAGACCTGCGTCATACCTCTCGTATGACGGCCACTCCAGACAACCACTGCTTTACTCATTGTATTTATGGTTTTACTCGTGCATTGTATTTATGGTTTTACTCGTGTTTTGTAATGTCAACCCTAATATTGCATGATCTTCTTCTGTCTAACATTTGTGCTTGATTTCCAGGTTACCTTAAATGTGACACCGATGATGGCTGTGACCCCAAAGAACAGGAGGAGGGCGGAGGAGAAGAGCTGTTTGATACCGTACATTCCTCCATAGTGTCTGGAGAGAGCATCCGATTCTTTGTCAACGTCAACCTAGAAGGACCACAGAGTACCACAGGTGGGTCAGGACTGTTTGTTGTTCCTCATATTTCCAGCAGGTGGACATACATGTTCTGATTCATGTGTCAAGGTGTCCATAGGCTCCAAGGGTGGTCAGATATGTGTGCACTAACTTATCACTTCCTAGCTTGTCGTCGTCTTCTTCCTTTTATTTATTTTTTTGCATTAATCTTTTAGCATTGGAAAATGTTAACGTGTTTTCAGCCTAATAGTATTTGTTTTTGCTAATAATCCTTTTTTCACATTTGGATTAGAGTTTATAAGATTGGTACCACATCCCTATAAGACTCCTTTCACACTGAAGCGTTTTTACAGTGTTTTAGTGTTAAAAATATCGCTATTAAAACTAGGGTTGTCCCGATACCGATACTAGTATCGGTATCGGGACCGATTCCGAGTATTTGCGGGAGTACTCGTACTCGCGCAAATACCCCCGATACCGAAATAGAATACTCCCCCCCCCCGCCGCCGTTACGTCGCATTCCGCCGCCGTTACGTCGCATCCGCGCTGCCGCCGACTGTTTAACACGCGCGGGGAGTGTAATGATTGGCGCCGCGTATAGACACTCCCCCTTGCTCGGGTGAACTGTCCAATCCCGAGCAAGGGGGAGTGTCTGTACGCAGCGTGGCACGAATCATTACAGCTGTAATGATTGGCGCCGCGCCGAGTATAGACACTCCCCCTTGCTCGGGTGAACTGTCCAATCCCGAGCAAGGGGGAGTGTCTGTATGCAGCGCGGCACGAATCATTACAGCTGTAATGATTGGCGCCGCGTATAGACACTCCCCCTTGCTCGGGTGAACTGTCCAATCCCGAGCAAGGGGGAGTGTCTGTACGCAGCGCGGCGCCAATCATTACACTCCCCGCGCGTGTTAAACAGTCGGCGGCAGCGCGGATGCAGGTAAGGGGGATATGGGGGGAGACAATGTCTGCATATGGGAGACAATGTCTGCATATATATGGGAAGACAATGGCTGGATATATATGGGAAGACAATGGCTGGATATATATGGGAAGACAATGGCTGGATATATATGGGAAGACAATGGCTGGATATATAGGGGAAGACAATGGCTGGATATATAGGGGAAGACAATGGCTGGATATATAGGGGAAGACAATGGCTGGATATATAGGGGAAGACAATGGCTGGATATATAGGGGAAGACAATGGCTGGATATATAGGGGAAGACAATGGCTGGATATATAGGGGAAGACAATGGCTGGATATATATGGGAAGACAATGGCTGGATATATATGGGAAGACAATGGCTGGATATATATGGGAAGACAATGGCTGGATATATATGGGAAGACAATGGCTGGATATATATGGGAAGACAATGGCTGGATATACAGTATATGGGAAGACAATGGCTGGATATACAGTATATGGGAAGACAATGGCTGGATATATGGGGGGAGACAATGGCTGGAGATATGGGGGGAGACAATGGCTGGATATGGGGGGAGACAATGGCTGGATATGGGGGGAGACAATGGCTGGATATGGTGGGAGACAATGGCTGGATATGGGGGGAGACATTGCTGCATGGGGGAAGACAATGGCTGGATATATATGGGAAGACAATGGCTGGATATATAGGGGAAGACAATGGCTGGATATATAGGGGGAGACAATGGCTGGATATATGGGGGGAGACAATGGCTGGATATATGGGGGGAGACAATGGCTGGATATGGGGGGAGACAATGGCTGGATATGGGGGGAGACAATGGCTGGATATGGGGGGAGACAATGGCTGGATATGGGGGGAGACAATGGCTGGATATGGGGGGAGACATTGCTGCATGGGGGAAGACAATGGCTGGATATATATGGGAAGACAATGGCTGGATATATATGGGAAGACAATGGCTGGATATATATGGGAAGACAATGGCTGGATATATATGGGAAGACAATGGCTGGATATATATGGGAAGACAATGGCTGGATATATATGGGAAGACAGTGGCTGGATATATAGGGGAAGACAATGGCTGGATATATGGGGGGAGACAATGGCTGGATATATGGGGGGAGACAATGGCTGGATATATGGGGGGAGACAATGGCTGGATATGGGGGGAGACAATGGCTGGATATGGTGGGAGACAATGGCTGGATATGGGGGGAGACATTGCTGCATGGGGGAAGACAATGGCTGGATATATATGGGAAGACAATGGCTGGATATATAGGGGAAGACAGTGGCTGGATATATATGGGAAGACAATGGCTGGATATATAGGGGAAGACAATGGCTGGATATATAGGGGAAGACAATGGCTGGATATATGGGGGGAGACAATGGCTGGATATGGGGGGAGACAATGGCTGGATATGGGGGGAGACAATGGCTGGATATGGGGGGAGACAATGGCTGGATATGGTGGGAGACAATGGCTGGATATGGGGGGAGACAATGGCTGGATATGGGGGAAGATAATGGCTGGATATGGTGGGAGACATTGCTGCATAGGGGGAGACAATGGCTGGATATGGAGTCACATTTAAAAAAAAGTATCGGTATTCGGTATCGGCGACTACTTAAAAAAAAAGTATCGGTAGTCGTACTCAGTCCTAAAAAAGTGGTATTGGGACAACCCTAATTAAAACGCTCTCCATGCATCTCAATGGACCCTTTCACACTGAGTCCTGCAAGCAGCAGCTTTTGGGCGCTGAAAAAAAACGCTCCAAAAACGCCCCTCTCCATTGAAATGAATTGAAAGCGCTGTAAAAGCGCCTTACCCACACTGAGGCACTGCAAAAACGCCCTAAAACTTTAGGGTCTTAGCGGTGCTTTTACCAGCACATTGGGATTGCAGATGAGGCTTCGCTCGAAAAACGATATATATCCCGACAAAAAAGTGATGAGGTGACACTTTTGAGGCACATTTATATATAAAAACACAATCTATTTAGTGTCCAAGGTCCTAAAAATAATTTTTCCATTTTTTTTTCTCAGAATATCCTAAAGCAGGGGTAGTGAATTAAAATTCACGGGGGTCCGGTCGGAAAAAAATTCTTCCAGCGGAGGTCCGAATGTCATATTGGTGCTATGACGCCACATGATATCCTCCACTTCACAGCGCCCCCCCCACCACACACATGCACACACCTTTAAGACCCACACACCATCGAAATCGACATAAAAATCTCAAAATACATTTCTTTCATTTTTATGCAGCACAGATAAGTTGCGGTGCATAGAAACAGAATGCATTTTGCACCACACTGCTCAGCACGCAGGGGCGCTGTTTCAATGTGAACAGGACACATAGAAAACCTGACCTTTGCCAGTGCAGAAATCATAGAACCCCTTTTACATCAGTGTCCTCAGCCCCCCCCCCTTACATCACATCCCCCTGCCTCATCACAAACCCCCCATTACAGACTGACCCCCCAAATCACAGATCTCCCATCCCAGACTGACCCCCCAAATCACAGACCCCATCACATACCGATCCCCCCCCCCAATCACAGATGGACACCCCCAGCACAGACTGATTCCCCACAATCACAGATGGACCCCCCAATCACAGACTGAACCCCCACAATCACAGATCCCCTATCACAGGCTGACCCCCCAAATCAGATCCCCCAAATCACAGACTCCCTATCACAGACTGATCCCCCAATCACAGATGGACCCCCCACAATCACAGACCACCCCATCACAGACTGAACCCCCCCCCACAATCACAACCCCCCCCCCAAATCAGACCCCACATCAGACTGATCCCCCCCCCAATTACAAACGGAACCCCCCACAATCACAGAACACCCCATCACAGACTGAACCCCCCACAAACACAGATCCCCCCCATCACAGACTGACCCCCCCAAATCAGACCCCCTATAACAGACTGACCCACCAATCACAGACTGACCCCCCAAATTCACAGACCACCCCATCACAGACTGCCCCCCCAATCACAGACTGAACCCCCCAATCACAGACCCTACTATCATAGACTGATCCCCCCCACAATCACAGACTGAACCCCCCCCCCCCCACAATCACAGACCTCCCCAATTACAGACCACCCCATCACAGACTGAACCCCCCCACAATCACAGATCCCCCCCATCACAGACTGACCCACCAATCACAGACTGACCCCCCAAATCACAGACCTCCTATCACAGACTGACCCCCCAAATCAGACTTAACTCCCCCCCCAATTACAAACTGAACCCCCCCACCCACAATCACAGAACACCCCATCTTAGACTGAACCCCCCACAATCACAGATCTACCTATCACAGACTGACCCCCCCAAATCAGACCCCCTATCACAGAGACTGACCCACCAATCAGACGGATCCCCCAAATTCACAGACCCCCCCCATCACAGACTGAACAACCCCCTCCCTACAATTACAGACCCCCCCCCCCATCGCAGACTGACTCCCCCCCATCACAATCCTCTCAATAGTAAACCCCTGTCCTGTCCTGTCCTGCACAGCACAACACTCCCCCTCCCCACAGAAAACCTACCTTATTCACACAGGACATGGAGCGTGGCCGCTCTGGACAATGGGCGGGACATTTCCCATTAAAAGCGAGTGATTTGTTGCTGGGACCGACCCGCTGCCTAGCAACCAATCACCCACTTTTTAACTTAAAAAGTCCCGCCCATTGTCCAGCGCGGTCGTGATTCATGTTTGTGTGAATAAGGCAGACCAGGCAGTGTGGGGAGGGGGGAGTGCAGAGACGGCACAGACCTGCTGCGCCTGCCATGCTGTGTATATAGCGGCATCGGCAGGCGGGCGAGCCGGCCATAGAGACACAGGCGAGGCTGCGGTCCGGGTAGAATGGCCACTGGGGCCGGAACCGGACCGCGGTCCGCCATTTAGTGACGCCCGTCCTAAAGCATTCCAATACATTGTTGTGATAAAACAATACATTGTTATAAACAACTGATTCCTTGTGGCCCGATGCGTTTCATAGACATGATCCACTTCTTCAGGAGTTGTCAATATTAGTGGAGCACCGAAATTACAATTCCGGTGCCAAAACGGGAAATTCTGAATTTACATGGCTGAAAACCGAAACCGAAAAACCACGTCTTTTGCGTTGCATTCCAGTGGGGGCGCGTCTTTTGCGTTGCAGTCCAGTGGGGGCGCGTCTTTGCATCCCCAGCTGTCATCTCATGCTTGAGGGTAACTTTGCGGCCTGTTTAACTCCTTCCTTCCCGCCCCATCGTCTCTTTTTAACGTTCTGAACGCTCGAGGCGCAGGAAGGACCGGTGATCATGTGAGCACCTGATTGTCTGTCACAGTGGTCACATGTTTGGGATACAGTTCTGTTGGATAGCGATCATTTATTGAGGACCGAGCTGTTAGACAGCACGTGGCTTGCACTCTCAGCACAAATATTGGCGGCTCAGTGACCCGTATGTGCGGTGTCTGGGTGTTGAAGCCCACCCTTTTGTAGCTGCACTTATGTTACATGGGTGTGGCAGGTGGGCGGAGTTGGGAACACAGGTGGAGCTATGTAAGTACCTGCTGGGGGATTCAGTCCGCAACTTTCCACCCAGGACTGATGTGATGTGTAGGTGGACTGTCAGGCGGTGAATATTTCCCGTTCTCATCGGGATCCTTTTGTCCTCACGACCATTGTGATTCCTTTTATTGGACTCCTTATTATTGCTGTCATTAGCTGGGCTTTTGTCAACGTTTGCCGTTGTTGTTGTTTTGTTTACCCCCCGGCACTTATCTGCCATATGAATAATGCAGTATTTTCGCTCTTAATTCCCCGTGGTGCGCCAGATGGAAAACACATGCCGACGCACACTGGGATAAATGCGTCTGCTCTCTGCTTTCTTAAAGTGAACCTGTCATGACATTGATGTGTGAGGAGGCTCCGCTGACATCTGCTGAATTTTAAATCTGACCTCCGGCCTTCCCTCCAGTCTTGCACCGTTGTATCGGCTCCTCTTCTGGACTGAAATGGCTTACTTTTGATTTTACTGCACACTGTGAGCTTCTCACAATGTGTAGTAACCCTTTTGCTGCCAGCTCCGTACATCATACGGACCTGACCATGGGATGTTTCACACACAATCAGGTGGCTGCCCCCTCGTGTGTAAAACTGACAGGCAAACTGCAGCCCAGCTCAGCCACCCGATTGCTTCCACACATTAGACCCTGCATGTCTCCTTAAAGAGGTTGTAAACCTCCCTGTGTAAGTTGTATCTGTAAGCAAGCCTATAATAAGGCTTACCTCTAGGTACTATAAATATCTCCTAAATGCGCGCTGTTTAGGATATATTTACTGTATACTGCGTTGATGTCATTGGCGCAAGTGCTCTGAAGGAACAACGCCGTTTCTTCAGGAGCATGTGCCGTGATCGGCAACTCCTGCTCACATGTGCGGGAGTAAAGTCACGCGGCTCCGGCCAGTCACACAGCCGGAGTTTGTGGCCCCAGAAGGAAGACGGGCGAAGATGGATGCGGCTTGCCATCAAGGACGACGCGGGCTTCGTTTGCAGGTAAATGTCACATAATGTGCTAGTAAGTGAGTGATTGAGTAACTTGTATAGCGCAACAAATGCGAACTTAATCGCCTCAAGGCGCTTGGCATCCAGAGTTGTACCGGTCTTTCAGAAGAGGTGGGTCTTTAGTTTTTTTCCTAATAGCCCGATGGTTTTCCTCCAAGCGGATGGTAGTGGGTAGAGCATTCCAGAGCCGTGGTCCTTGGACCGAAAATCTACGTTCTCCCTTCGATTTGTAGCGGGATTTAGGAATTTGGAGAAGGTTTTGGTTGGTTGATCGGAGCACGCGCTTGGTGACGTAGGGTTTTATTTTCTCGCTTAAGTATTGGGGAGCGTTCCCCTGTATACATTTGTGGGTGAGGCAGAGTGTCTTGAATGTCACCCTGTCCTGTACGGACAGCCAGTGGAGGGACCTCAAGACCGGGGAGACTGATTCCCACGGCTTTTTACCTGTTACCAGTCTGGCTGCCGTGTTCTGGACGAATTGTAGACGTGAAATCTGGTATTTTGGTAGTCCTAAATAGAGGGAATCAAAGCGGGGATTTTATTTTTGCAAGCTGTGGGATCTTGGGACAGGAAGTTGAACCACCTAGGACCAGGAACTAGGCAGATTACGAAATCTGCCTAGTAACAGCCAGATAGAAGTGAGTATTTATTTTTTTACATTAAAGGCAAGCTGTTAATAGAAGGTTCATTTATAGGGTGTAACTCTGCTTTAAGCAAAGACAAATTGAGCCCCCCCCCCTGTGATTTTTTTAAGATAACCTTACCCCCCACAAAGAAAAAAATATTAATATGTTAAAAAAAGAAAAGAAATTGCACAAAACCTGCCTTTTTTATTTTGACTTTGACTTTTTTTTTGTAAATAAATATACAGTCAAAATAAAACTAAAAAAATAAACATTTGCACAAAACCTTTTTCTTTTTATTTATTTTTTATATTTTTTGGTGTGAAACGGCAGAAAATCTGGCCAATTTTCAAATTGTCCTAGTTTTTATAAGCGTCCTTCAATATGTCCTAAAGTTGGGCTTTATTTTTTGCGGACGGTACAGCACGGCGGCCGCTCCTGGTCATGCATGGCGCTGTGTGGAGGCTTCACGCGGGGAGCTTTTTTTTTTTTTTTTTTAATCCCTCAGAGATCACCAGCGAGCCGCAGGAGGTCTGGAGTTCATGGAGCCGCGGCCCGCACACAATAGATTCCTGATGACAATGACGCAGCTTGTTTACCATGAGCGAGACATTACAGACGGTGCCCCCCCAGAACTCAGACTCCTCACCCTTTGATATGTGGGGGTGGGGGGGGCTCAGACTGTACAGTTCTCTAAGTGGAGAACACCTCGTCCCTGTAGTTTTCACTCCAGGAGTATATAAAGAGTTTGGAAATTTGTAGAGAAATGCTTAAATAATGCATTACAATGTAACTACACGCATTCGATTTAGCCAAGTCTCTTGTGCACATCACTGGCTCGAGAGGGGGCTCAGGTAAGTATTGGGGGGGCTGCTGCACACAGAAGTGTTTTTATATATATATATCTTAATGCATAGAACGTATTAAGATAAAAAAAAAAACTTCTGCTTTACAACCACTTTAAAATCAAACAAAACGTTAAAGTCCTTTTTTAAATGATGTTCGTTGTCAAATGTCCTGATCAAAATTTTGTACGAATGTTTGTACAAAAATCTACTAGTGTATGGCCAACTTATAGGAGTTGTAAAGGCAGAAGGTTTTTTTTTTGTTTTTTTTTAGATTCAGCCTTTGCTTCTGTGTGTAGCATCCTCCCCAGCACCCCCCCCCCCCCCATTACTTACCTGAACTCCTTCTTTCTCCAGCGATTTCCACGATTCCCTCAGCCATCCAAGACACTCTTCCTGATTGTCTCCTGTGGCTGTCAATCAAAGCCAGTCAGCCAGTCAGGGGAAAGAGGGGGCAGGACCAGGTCAGGGCTCTGTCTGAATGGATACTCTGAGCTCTGACTTGGCTTGGGTGCCCCCTGTAGCAAGCTACTGGCTGATGGACACTCAAAGGAGGGAGGAGCCAGGAGCAGCAATGAGGGACCAGAGGAGAGGAGGATCGGGGCTGCTCTGTGCAAATCCATTACACAGAGGAGGCAAGTATAACATGTTTGTTGTTTAAAAAAAAAAAGCTTTTGCAATCACTTTAACTATTACACTGGCCATATACAATGCACATTAGATTTTGAGTATAAAATTAGTAGACTTACTTGTCTTCAATCATGATGAGCTTGGTTATGTTTGGATTAGGATGCCAGTCCACTTGAGGGAGCCCGACAGGAGGCTATCACCTGTAATGGCCAATCGACTGCCGCCAGGACACTTCCTTCCTCACTTCCACATGTGTACAAGAGGCGTGTCTACGTACAACTTTGGGGTGGGGAATGCCGCAGCTGCAGGTGATTGGACCATACGGGTGATGGATTTCTAAGGCCGGCCATAGACTGAGCAAATTTCTTTCCTGCAACCATGGGTTGCAGGAAAAAAATTCACAAGATGCCCATGTCAGAACTGTCTGCATTGATGGGGGAATCCCCCTCCTGCTGAGCAATTGCCTGCTCCCGGTGGGGACGGGCGAAGCTATCCCTGCCGTGAGAAGACGGTGGTTATCGCTAGCGGCTAATCGCAAGTAAATCCGGCAGGGTGATTGTACCCAAGCTGATCAACTTTCAGCCTCCCCACACATGACTCCAATCTCGGCTGGTTCAGCAGGGCCTCAAACCATCTATGGCCGGTGTTCTGCCGAAAACGTCAACTCGCCAAAATCTCCAACCACGTTACTCTCCAGCAGCAATAGATGGAGATTTGGACGAGTTGGCTGTTTTGACAGAACACCGGGCCAGTAGGAAACAAGTTGTTTCTGCCTTAAAGGCGGCCAGGTTGGTTACTAGTGGGCGGACTAACCATGTACACTTATTATATCGTGTACCGTAATGTATACGATGCTGGTGTTCTGTGAAAACAGTCAATTCGTCCAAATCCTCCAATTACTGATGTTGGAGATTTTGGCGAGTTGGAGTTTTCGGCAGAACACCGGCCTACTGGGCTCTCACAAGGGAGGTTCAGATTCTAGTGTGAACATGCCCAAGCTCATCACTGGCCTTCAGCAGTTTTGTCATCCGTACTTTCAGATGTTCCACATCAACATCAAGTGAAACCAAAGATAATTTAGATTTCTATTATGCACACCCTTTGGAAATCTGAAACCGTTTTCTTTTAAATGTGGTAGAAAACTCGATTTAACCACTTCCTACCTGGCCTATAGCAAAATGATGGCTGGGCGGTGGTTTTTATCCTGACTGGACGTCATATAATGTCCAGCCCGCGTAGGCGCACATTGTGGTGATCAGTGAAGCGGTGTGTCAGTCTGACAGAGGCTCTTTACCATGTGATCAGCCGTGTCCAATCACGGCTGATCACGATGTAAACCGGAAGAGTCGTTGGATCGGCTTTTCCTCACTCGCGTCTGACAGACGCGAGTAGAGGAGAGCCGATTGGCTGCTCTCCTGACGGGGATCTTTGCTGATTGTTTACCAGCTCAGCCCCCCCTCGGATTCCCACCCAGAATGCCACCTGGACCACCAGGATGGCCACCACACTGGACCACCAGGTATACCCCCCCCCTAGACCACCAGGGAAATGTCAATCAGTGCCCAGGCAGCTGACAAACGGTGCCTATCCACAATGCCTATTGCCCCGTACACACCATCACTTTATGTGATGAAAAAAAATGACGTTTTTAAAAACGTCACTTTAATTGACCGTGTGTGGGGGAAAACGTCGTTTTATGTCTTCTAAAAAACGAGCAAAAAAAATTGAAGCATGCTTCAATTTTATGTGTCGTTTTTCAAAACGTCAACTTTTACTTCACAGAAATTGACCGTGTGTAGCAAAAACGTCGTTTAAAAAGATGTTTTTTCACCCGCGCATGCCCAGAAGCTACTTATGAAGCGAGCTTCAATGGAAAAACGTGGTGGAACGTAACCTCGCTTTGCTAGAACATTGTGAGAAAAACGATGGTGTGTAGGCAACTTCGTCTTTGAAAATTGAAGTTTCAAAAACGTCATTTTTTACTTCACAGAAAGTGTCGTTTTTTTTCATCACATAAAGTGATGGTGTGTACGGGGCATATCAGTGTCCAGCAGTGCTGCCTATCAGTGCCCAGCAGTGCTGCCTATCAGTGCCCAGCAGTGCTGCCTATCAGTGCCCAGCAGTGCTGCCTATCAGTGCCCAGCAGTGCTGCCTATCAGTGCCCAGCAGTGCTGCCTATCAGTGCCCAGCAGTGCTGCCTATCAGTGCCCAGCAGTGCTGCCTATCAGTGCCCAGCAGTGCTGCCTGTCAGTGCCCAGCAGTGCTGCCTATCAGTGCCCAGCAGTGCTGCCCATCAGTGCCCAGCAGTGCTGCCCATCAGTGCCCATAAGTTCTGCATATCAGTGCCGCCTTATCAGTGCCCATCAGTAAAGGAGAAATTGTGCTTATTTACAAAATCTTTTTATTTGTTTAGCAAAAAATAAAAAACGCAGAGGTGATCAAATACCACCAAAATAAAGCTCTATTTGTGGAAACAAAATTATAAAAATTCTGTTTGAGTACAGTGTAGCATGACCGTGTAATTGTCATTTAAACAGCGACAGCGCAGGAAGCTGAAAATTGGCTTGGGCAGGAAGGGGGTGTAAGTGCCTGGTATTGAAGTGGTTAAACGTGTGCCTACAGGTAAGCTTACAATAAAGCACACCTGTAGGTACAATAAATATCTCAATGTGCACCGTTTAGGAGATATTGACACCAGCAATGGATGATGTCACCAACGCATGAGCAGTGACCTTCTGCATTCAGTGCATACAGTGTTCCGTGGAATTCAGAACGCTCGCGCGGTGTTGGTCACTCCCTCGCACCTAACCGTTGATGCAGCGCACAAACCTGGAAGGAAAACTGGGTGAAGATGGTGCACCGCAAGCAGAGATGACGGAGCACTGCTGAAGAGCTTCGTTTAAAAGGCAAGTCTGACATAATGTGCTAGTGTTCACCTGCAGGGGGCCCTTTTCAGAAAACAAATTGTTCCAGAGTTTACTACCGCTTGCTTGGACGTTTTCACCGTCTCCATTTGTCCTGATGACTCAGGAGTCCTTATCACCGGGAGAGAAAGTGACGGGAAATGGGAAGCGTGGTGGGAGGTCCTGGACGCGTGTTTCATAGTGACCACTATCTGCAAGAGATTTCCTATAAAATGAAATATTTCCTGGGGAAACCACCACTCCCTAATCTACCAACAACGAAAAACAAATGTTTGGTCTATAAATAATGGTTTAACCACCTCATTGCCAGCATGTGGACACCCCTTCCTGCCCTGGCCATTTTTCAGTTTTCATTGCTGTGTTACTATGAATAACAACTACTCGGTTTCCAAACACTGTGCCCAAATCAATATTATATCCTTATTTTATATTTTTTTAGATAAATGGTGCTTTCTTTGGGTGATATTTAGTAGTTTTTTTTAATTTATTTTTTTTATACATGATTTAAAGGAAAAAGTAGGGTAAAGCAATGCAAAGCTGTTAAGTTGCTGAAGTTATACAAAGGGGGAGTTTTACGAAAAAGTGGTGCACACGTTCTGGTGCAGCTGTGCATAGTAACCAATCAGCTTCTAACTTCAGCTCGTTCAATTAGGCCCTGGTACGACTAAAGCTCAGACATTGGGAGCTCATGTCGTATAACGTGTGAAAATCAATGTTTCCTTATGGGAGCCGTCTTAACTGGTCCGACACAAGTCGGTTCTGATGTTGAAAATGCTCCCTGTACTACTTTGATCCTACTTCAGCCCATTGAATATCATTGAAGTCGGATCACCGTCTTGCCTGATGCGACTTTGGCATGCGACATGTGCTCTGATGATCTTGAGGGGAAACTCCACACCAAAAAAAAATGTCATGGGTTCCCCCTCTAAGAGCATACCAGTCCCTTCAGGCATTACATTTTGTAACTTTGGCCTTGATGTGTTGTTCACCTTAACAACACCGAATAAAATTTGATACTTTGTGACAATATCATTGTTTACCAATAAATTTTTCGCTTTACAACCAGTCTCCCAATCTAAAAGTCCCACCGAGGAAACAACCCCAATTTTGGGGTACACATATTTGTATGGATTTGAAGAGGAACCACCTATGCCGAAAAAACCCGGCGTGGGGGTCCCCCCAAAGTCCATACAAGACCCTTATCCAAACACGCAGCCGGCTGGTCAGGAATGGGGGTGGGGACGAGCGTACCCTATACTCATTCACATAGGGTGGTGCGGAATCTGGGGGCCCCCTTATTAAAGAGGTCTCCCAGATTCTAATAAACCCCCTGCGTGCAGACCCTGACAACCAACAGCCAGGGTTGTCGGGAAGAGGCCCTTGTCCTCATCAACATAGGGACAAGGTGCTTTGGGGTGGGTGAGAGCAGGGCCCCCCTGCCCCAAAGCACCCAACCCCCCCATGTTGAGGACATGCGGCCTGGTGCGGTTCAGGAGGGGGGCGCTCGCTCGTCCCCACCCCCTCCTGACTGGCCAGGCTGCATGCTCGGATAAGGGCCTGGTATGGACTTTGGAGGGACCCCCACGCTGGTTTTTTGGCGTAGAGGGTTCCACTTAAAATCCATAATAGACTGAAGGACCTGGTATGCTCTTAGAGGGGGAACCCCCATGCTGTGATTTTTTTTATTTTTATTTGGCGTGGAGTTCTTCCTAAAGATTCATACCAGACACAGTGCCTGGTAATGTCGGGGGATTAAAGTCGGATGCCTTTTCATCGAAGTTGGACTTCAAGTCTCAAAGCAAAGTCAGGTCCAAAGTAGTACGACTTTGACAATAAGCCCTCGTTCACCTTGAGGGTGGGTTTAAAATCGTGCATGTTAATTCTCTAGGGTATATATATATATAATCTCATTTTTACATGTAGAAGAAAAATGTCAGTTGGCCTGGGTGGGAAGTGGTTAACAAAAGGAGGTGAACGGAAACTGGAAAGCCAGAGGATGAGCTTCGGGACCCGTTCAGATTTAGCTGGTTGCCGTGGCGTTGTGGTACACTTGGCCGCTACTGTACAGTACATGGGGGTGCCAATCTCAATGGTTCTACAAGACATCGCACAGAGAAGTAAAACTTGATGCATGTTGTGGTAATGCATGATAATGTATTGCAATAGTTTGAATGAAACTTTGTCTTGAGCCACTCTGATATTTATAACACGTACAAAGCCTATATAAAAATATCTGTGTGAGTTGTACCACCTGTGTCAGCTTTGTGGGCCAAGTTGTGCACTGTTCTTCATGTGTGAGCGCCCTTATCTACTCACCGATCACAGATCCTTTTCCGTTGTGGTTCTGGCAGGGTTCCCCCACCTGTGACTCCAGTGAGATAAACATTGCACACATCGCGAAACGGCCTGCGGTGCAGCAGATGACCAAGGCCTCCTCGGGTCACACCGCGTCTCCACAGGACCTTTATGTATTCCTCACACTCCTGGGGCTTGTAAAAGTTTTCCTTTTATACGGGAGGAAATGTTTTCTCAGCACTTTATTTTCTAACTGCATCTTATAGCCGGCAGATGTTTCTGGAATGTATTGTGATTTGAATTTATATTTACATTAGTTAATACATGCCGTATTTAAAGGCGAGCTCCAGGAATGTTCCTTTAAAAGTACAGCTGGAGGTTAGTATGTGTATGTGTGTGTATATGTATGTGTGTGTGTGTGTGTGTGTGTGTGTGTATATATATATATATATATATATATATATATATATATATATATATATATATATATAATGTGTGTGTGTGTGTGTATATATATATATATATATATATATATATATATATATACATTCACATGAACTTTAATGGCATCCCAGTCTTAGTCCATACGGTCCAATATTGAGTTGGCCCCCCCTTTGCAGCAATAACAGCTTCAACTCTTCCGGGAAAGCTGTCCACAAGGTTTAGGAGTGTGTCTATGGGAATTTTTCACCATTCTTCCAGAAGCGCATTTGAGTGGTCAGGCACTGATGTTGGAGAGAAGACCTGGCTCACAGTCTCCACTCTTATTCATCCCAAAGGTGTTCTATCGGGGGTTGGGGTCAGGACTCTGTGCAAGCCAGTCAAGTTCCTCCACCCCAAACTCGCTCATCCATGTCTTTATGGACCTTGCTTTGTGCACTGGTCCAAATCGTTTGGTGAAGGGGGGATTATGGTGTGTGGGGGTGGGGGGGGGGGGTTCAGGGGTTGGGCTTGGCCCCTTAGCTTCAGTGAAGGGAACTCTTAATATGTTATTTTTTTTTAAATAACATATTATACTTGCCTCAGTGGCCCCGAACGGCGGTTTCTGGGGTCCCACGGCGGCTTTCTCAGCTCTTCCCATCCTCAGATAATCCCCCTCTGGGAAGTGCTCTCCCAAGGGGGTTACCCTGCAGGCGTGCTCCCAAGTCCTGTCTTTGGCATCCATAGCCGCCTACTACAGGACTCTGCCCCGCCCACCCCAGCGGCTGCGTCATTGGATTTGATTGACAGCAGGGCGAGCCAGTGGCTGCGCTGCTATCAACCTATCCAACGGAGAGCCGAGAAGACTGGGCAGAGGAAGAGCACGTTCGACGCGGGACTTCCAGGGCTCAAGTAAGTAAAATGGGGGGGGCTGGGGGGGGGCCGCAAATCTTAAGATTTTTTTCACCTTAATGCATAGGATGCATTAAGGTGAAAAAAACATGAACCTTTACATTCCCTTTAAGGTGTCGGCATACCAAGACATTTTGGACAATCCCATCCTCCCAACTTTGTGGGAACAGTTTGTGGGATGGCCCCTTCCTGTTCCAACATAACTGCGGACCAGTGCACAAACCGCTCTTAGCGTATTGTATGCGCATGTGTATGACCCCCCCCCCCTTACATTAACCATGAATGGGAACATGCTTGCAAGGCAACCTATTAATAGTGCTGAAAAGTAGGCACATAGTTGTATTTGCAGGTACATTTGTTAGAGTTGGCTGCACATGGGGCCTCAACGGCTGCCCAAGTTGCCTAGAGATAAAGCCCCACCACCCTGAGACTTCGGTACGTGACAGAATAAGGAGCGATAGGGCTTAATGTTGACTTGAACAGAGGTCAGGGTCCTTTGTACAGGGTTGCCAACTGCCAGTAAATTTACTGACAGTTTGTAAAAATCTCAGTTTTTTTACAACTGCCAGTAAATATCAGAGGATGATAATTTAATTCCGTGTTGACTTTTTAAGGCTTCATGTCCATGGACGTTTTTAAAAACTGGCTGCAAAGCTAGTACAGACGCCAGGAAAAAAGCGGTGTTTTTAACGCAATTTTTTTCCGCGTTTTGCATTGAATTCAATGCACGTTTTGCCGCGCTAGTTTTCAGCCGCGTTTTTCTCTCTATTCAAAGTCAATTGTTCCCTATGGGAGCCCATTGATTTAAATAGAGGTCACGCCAGAAGTCGGACCAAGATGATCCGACTTGCGCGGCAACTCGTGTGTGGAGAATCTTGAAGGGGAACCCAGCGCAAATTTAAAAAAATTTAAATTTGCGTGAGGTTCCCACCAGGATGATACCAGACCCTTATCCGAGCACGCTGCCCGGCCGGTCAGGAATGGGGGTGGGGATGAGCGAGCGCCCTCCCTCTTCTAAGTCGTACCAGTCCGCATGCCCTCAACATGGGGGGTGGGTGCCCCCCACCCCAAAGCATCGTTGCTCCATGTTGATGGGGACAAGGGCCTCTTCTTGACAACCCTGGACATTGTATTGTCGGGGTCTGCGGGCTTATTGGGATCTGAGAGCCCCCTTTAATAAGGGATACAGGGATACGGGAATTGACTGGAAGACCAATTGTACCATTCAATACAAATTTCCAGCACACATACACAAGTTTTTATATCTACCAGTATATAAATATCTATCTATAGATAGATAGATATATAGATGGACCCTAATGCCGCGTACACACGATCTGGCCATCCGATGAGAACGGACCGATGGACCGTTTTCATTTGTTAACTGATGAAGCTGACTGATGGTCAGTCGCGCCTACACACCATAGGTTAAAAAAACGATAGTGTCAGAACGCGGTGACGTAAAACACGACGACGCACTGAAAAAAATGAAGTTCAATGCTTCCAAGCATGCGTCGACTTGATTCTGAGCATGCATGGATTTTTAACCGAAATTTTTTTTTAAAACCGGATTGCTTTTTTTTAAATCTATGAATAAATAACCGATGGGGCCCACACACGATCGGTTTGGTCCGATGAAAACGGTCCATCAGACCGTTCTCATCGGTTTGACCGATCGTGTGTATGCAGCATTACGCACTCCCATTCATGTGTACCAATCACTATAATGGTACAGCGCTACTCCTCCATAGGGTCTTGTATACAATTGTGAACACACTAAAATAATAATGAAAAAAAATAATACTCAAAGAATTAAATATCCATTAATGCAATTATTATTGGTGTATTATTTGGGCATTTATTTAAATTCTTTTAGTATTATTTTTTTAGATGATTTTTTTTTTTTTTTTTTTTGAGTATTTTAGATTCTGATAGTGTAGTAATATCAAGTTTTATTAAAAAATATATAACATAAATACACATCAATGTCAATATTCTCAGGCATGTATCAGCATAGAAATGGAACCTGAAAGCCCTCATTTGTGCTCCACCTGCACTCCAAAGACCGGAAATGATGATGTGTCCCAGAAGTCTTGACCAGCGCGTTTCGTCAGCAACGTTTGACGTTGTCAAGGGTCACAAACTCGTTCCTTATTAAAGGCACAGGGACACATTAGAAGTACAGCAAGAGCATGAAGGTAGCTCAAGGCGTCCAATGTGTCTCCGTGCTGAATCCAGCGGGCAAGCTATACAAGAATGGCAACTGCCCCAATTTATAACTGGCTTTTTGAAGTAAGGTGCACATGGAAGGGCAAGGCCCCTCTGTAGCCTGTGGTTCTATTTGAGTCTCCATAGTGGAGCATATAATGCAATGGTTTTTGCTACCATGTAGACCAGTTCAAGATCGCTTTAAAAGGTGCCATTTTGTGCTCTCAATTTTCATTAGCCAAGCCTGCCAAGTACATGTAAATTTATTACCGGGTTATAAAATAAAATGCAAATCAAGGAAAAAGAAATCATTTTGTGCTTTCTGCCACCATTTAAGGGAGTGAAAAGTAAGTAAAAGACTCCAAGTCTTAATGTTAATGATAGGTGGGTTTTTTAAATCAATACTGTGCCTTTTCCTTTGATTGGAGGAGTGCTGCACATTTGTACGTTGTTCTAGCATTGGGAAGAACCTTTCATCCTTTCCCGGTTACAATAATAATAAAAAAGTTATCAATCTTGTTCATGTTGCCTTTTCGATGTCTAATAGTGATTAATAAAGGCTTTTCGGTAGAATCCCTTCACAAAACTGTAGACTAGGTAAAAAAAATTATATATATTTTAATGGAAATCTCATTTTTCCCTTCTGGATACGTAACAAGTTGGCAGATATTGTATATATTCTCTGATAAGTCAAGTTGATCGAACTCCACATCTTCTAATGAATTCTAATTTTCTTTCAGCAGAAAATGAGAACGCCGGCTGCGTATTGCTGCACACGTCACGAAAGGTGAGCACTGCCTTCACTTTCATGTTGACTGAAGGTCTTTTTTTTTTTGTATAAAATATATGAAGTCCACGGTGAGTAAAAACGGTTGTCATTGGTTTTATCGGTAAAGCAAGAAAACTAGGTGGAAGAACAATGACTCGTTAAAGGAGCAGGCCAATTCAAATTGATTGGATCCCAGTAGGTTGAATCCTTTGTCGTCCTCCTTTATCAGGTTGTGTGGTGTTTTTTTTCCTATATGTTTTTAACGATAGTCACACTTTTTTTATTTTTGGGTAGTTTGATCAAAGTGTGAGGGAAATTTTTCATTCATGCCAGTGGTAGGTGTAGATTTTGAATACACCGTACTACATGGAGGTGTGATTGAGACATATATAAACATGTAAAAGAGATCACCATTAAACCTCTTCCTCCAGATGTTGCTGGGGGTTCTTTGAGTATTGAGCAATTTCCACTTTTTCTGTTAAAGCGGGGGTTCACCCTAAAAAAAAATGTTTTTTTTTGTCTACCATGCCATGCAGCATACTAGCGTCAGCTACAGTATGCATTTATTTTATTTTTTTCCGCTGTACTCACAGTTTAATCCATTTTAGACTCCCTCGGGGAGTAGGCGTTCCTATCAAGAGGGGAACATGATTGATGGCCGGCTATGGCGCGTCACGCTTCCCGAAAATAGCAGAAATAGGACTCGGCTCTTCACGGCGCCTGCGCAGTCAGCTCCTAGTCTGTGCGCAGGTGCCGTATAGCGCCGTGAAAAGCGGAGACCTACTCTGGCTATTTTCGGGAAGCGTGACGCGCCATAGCCGGCCGTCAATCATGTTCCCCTCTTGATAGGAACGCCTATTCCCCGCGGGTGTCTAAAACGAAGCTATTGTATTACACTGTGAGTACAGCGCAAAAAAAAAAAGGCATACTGTAGCTGACGCTAGTATGCTGCATGGCATGGTAGAAAGTAGTTTTTTAGGGTGAACCCCCGCTTTAAGTAGCTAGTGACAGTGATCTTTTCAGCTTTCTGCAAGGGAGGAAGTTTCTCTTCCCACAGTCCACCAATGTAACAGACGTTCTTATCACTGATCACCAGTGTAATGGAGGTCCTTATCCACTGACCACTAGTGTAATGGGAAACTGACCACCAATCTAAGGGGGGTTTTCTCCACAGCTCACAAATGTATCCTAGCTCTTAACTAATCAAGGACTGGTAAGGAGCACTACACTGACCACCACTGTAAGGGGCATTCTTCCAACTGGCCACCAATGTAAGGAACATTCTTCTCACTGATCACCAATGTAAGGGGCATTCTTCCCACTGATCACCAATGTAAGGAGCATTCTTCCCACTGATCACCAATGTAAGGAACATTCTTCCCACTGATCACCAATGTAAGGAACATTCTTCCCACTGATCACCAATGTAAGGATCATTCTTCCCACTGATCACCAATGTAAGGGACATTCTTCTCACTGATCACCAATGTAAGGAACATTCTTCCCACTGATCACCAATGTAAGGAACATTCTTCCCACTGGCCACCAATGTAAGGAACATTCTTCCCACTGATCACCAATGTAAGGAACATTCTTCTCACTGATCACCAATGTAAGGAGCATTCTCCCCACTGATCACCAATGTAAGGGGCATTCTTCCCACTGATCACCAATGTAAGGAACATTCTTCCCACTGATCACCAATGTAAGGAACATTCTTCCCACTGATCACCAATGTAAGGAGCATTCTTCTCACTGATCACCAATGTAAGGGACATTCTTCCCACTGATCACCAATGTAAGGAACATTCTTCCCACTGATCACCAATGTAAGGAACTTTCTTCCCACTGACCACCAATGTAAGGAACATTCTTCTCACTGATCACCAATGTAAGGAACATTCTTCCCACTGATCACCAATGTAAGGAGCATTCTTCCCACTGATCACCAATGTAAGGGACATCCTTCCAACTGACCACCAATGTAAGGAGCATTCTTCTCACTGATCACCAATGTAAGGAGCATTCTTCCCACTGATCACCAATGTAAGGGACATTTTTTCCATACTGATCATCAGTGTAATGAGGACCTTCTCTACTGACCACCATTGTGATGGTGACCTTTCTACCGACCAATCTAAGGGGACCCTTCTCAATGAATTGCCAGTATGACCTAGCACTTCACTAACCATCAGGATAAAGGGACACTACACTGACCACCAATGTAAGGAGCAGGCTTCCCACTGATCACCAATATAAGGGGCATTCCTTCTCTGCTGTGACCAGTGTAATGGGGACCTTCTCTACTGTCCACCAGTGTAATGGGGACCTTCTCTACTGTCCACCAGTGTAATGGGGACCCCTCTCTCTGGGATAGCTAGCTCTTCACTTACCACCAGGGTAAAGGAGAATTCTTTACACTAATCTTCAATATAAGCAACTTTCTCCTCACTGATCACCAGTTAAGGGGCATTTTTCTCTGACCACCAATATAATGGGGACCTTCTCTGATAACCAACCTAGAGAGACCCTTCTCCACAGATCACCAATGTAACCTAGCTCTTCACTGACCACCAGGGTAAGATGCATTCTTTACATTGACCTTCAATATAATGATCAGTCTTCCCACTGTCCACCTTTGCAATGGGGACCTTTCTACTGACCAACCTAAGGGGGACCTTTCTCAATAAATCACCAATGTGACCTAGCTCTTTACTAACCACCAAGCTAAGGGGAATTACACTGACCCCCAATGTAAGGAGCAGTCTTCCCACTGATCACCAATGAAGGGGCGTTCTTCTCTGCTGTCCATCAGTGTAATGGGGACCTTCTCTGCTGACCACCAGTGTAATGGGGACCTTCTCTGCTGACCAGCAGTGTAATGGGGACCTTCTCTAATGACCACCAATGTGAGGGAGCAGCAAAATTTTTATGGTCTGCATTTCTCGTGGCCATTATCATTGTTTCATTTTAAGTACATCACATTCGTTTTTTATTTATTTCTATATTCACAATTTATATTTCTGCCTATATTGCTTTTGTTACATGTATGGCGAGCTTTCGCACACTTGTCCCCATAGGTGTGGGCTTTGCTTAGTTAAAGGTTTGGGCTCTGTGGTCACTGTCACCCAGCAGATCCATCATTGGATGTCTATTCTAATTGGCATTGTTGGTGCTCTGTAGTCCTTGTGTCCTCTAGACATGGCCTTCCCCATTGTGGAATTCAGCTAAATTAAACCCATTTCAGTACAACAACCCAGACTCCGCGACAGAGCCTCCAGCGTCTCTTCTTCTTATATAAATACTTGTCATTGTTATTAGATTCCTCTTCCTGTGGATTGACTGCCATTTAAGTTGCAGCAATCACTTAAAGTGTTCCCGTCACATACAAACAAATACATAATAAAAGACACTGCTGGGGGGTGCTGCGATTTAAAAAAAAATAAAAAAAATAATTGTAATCTAATGCAGTTTACCGACCCTTAGATGTGATGGTTGCATTAATTTCCACTTTTAGCAAGCACAGAATATTCCTGTTGTTCCTGCCAGAAATACATTGACCTGGCCACTTCCTATGAGCTTAAAGGGTATCTTTTATACTATGTTTATAAATAATAATAAAACAAATCATATATATATATATATATATATATATATATATATATATATATATATATATATATATATATATATATATATATATATATATATATATTCTGTGCTTGCTAAAAGTGGAAATTAATGCAGCCATCACATCTAACGGTCGGTAAGCTGCTGCATTAGATTACAATTATTATTATTATTTTTTTTAAAATCGCAGCACCTGCCTGTCATGTCTCAATTCTAACCTGTTTTATTTCATATTTCTATATTCCTTATCCCCCCCCCCCCCCCCAAGAGTGTCTTTTATTATGTTTTTGTTTGTATGTGACGGGAACAATTTATGTGATTGCTGCAACTTAAATGGCACTCAATCCACAGGAAGAGTAATCTAGTAACAATGACAAGTATTTATATAAGAAGAAGCGATATATATAATATATATAATATAATATATTTAATAACATTTTTTCCCATAATATGTTATATATATATATATATATATATATATATATATATATATATATATATATATATATATATGTGTGTGTGTGTGTGTGTGTGTGTGTGTGTGTGTGTTTTATTTGTGTGTGATATATATATATATATATATATATATATATATTCTTTTTTTGCACACCCACTATATATTTATTTCATATTATGAAAAAAGAACATTATATTTTTTCCATTATACGTATTGTGTATGCATTTTATTTTTTCCATAATATGTATTTTATATATGTATGTATGGGTTTTATTTATGTATAATATATATATATATATAATTTTCATACTATGTATAATATATTAAAATGTGTGTTTATATTTTATAATGTACATTTTTTAAATATATTATACATAATCTATACACATGAGTAATCTAAATTGTATATATATATTCTTTAAGTTATTTATACTATGTTTTTTTTTTTTTTTTTTTTAGATTTTATTAAATGTATGTAAACAATATCTATTTTTAGATTTTATATATATATATATATATATATATATATATATATATACATTATGTGATTTATTTATACGCACACTCCATAGTCTAAAGGTAATGGCATGCAGTCAATCCAGAAACTATCGGTGATCTTGTTTCTCTCTCTCTCTCCAGTATCTAAAATTAAAGAACTTTGAGGAGGAGGTGAGAGCCCACCGGGACCTGGATGGTTTCCTTGCCAAAGCCAGCATTATCTTGGATGAGACGGCGACCTCTCTGGATGACGTCCTGCGGGAGATGCTCAAGCACTTTGTGGAAGACCCGGAGAACGCCGAGCCCACCTGTAATTTTGATAAAATCATGAGCACTTTATTTACAGACTCGGAGGCCCCGAGGGAAGGCAACGGTGAGCAATTCTTATGTCTATAATCAGTGATGTGTTGTACTTGGTCTGCTCTCATCTCTCTATTGTGGTAGCAAGTCATTATTTTATAGATTTCCAGGAGACCTCTGGGTATGATAGGTGGCCTCCGCGTCAATTTCCAAACATTCAGTTCCTGTTTTCAAAAAATCGTTATTGACTGTTTTTTTTAATTGGGGCCTTTTTTTGCTGGAGAACACATGCATGTTCCTTGTTGATGTGCCTTATTTCTATCCAAAACGATGCTTGCATTTCTTGTGATAGGAATAAAAGAAATCTAAAGGACAGTGTAAATAATAAAAAAAAAAATTAAAGCGCCCCATCTCCTCATGCGCAGAAAGAAGTGAATGTATATGTAAGCCCGGCCCGCATATGTAAACGATGTTCGCACCACACGTGTGACGTATCGCCGCAAACATTACAGCAACAGCAATAATTCTAGTGCTAGTCATCCTCTGTAACTCTCAAATGGTCATCTGTAAAATTGTGTAAAGCGTTGCTTATGGAGATCTTTAACCGCCCACGACAATTTTAAGCTTTTAGCACTGTCGCATTTAGAATGACAATTGCGCGGTCATGCAACACTGTACCCAAGCAACATTTTTATTATTTTCTTCCTACAAATAGAGCTTTCTTTTGGTGGTATTTGATCACCTCTGCAGTTTTTATTTTTTGCTAAACTAATTAAAAAAGACAACATTTTTAAAAAATATTTTTTTTTTTCCGTTATAAAATTTTGTTTGACTCCTTCGCCAATGGGCACTAATGAGGCGGCACTAATATGTAGAATTGTTGGGCTCTGGGCAGCACTGACAGGTGTTACTGATGGGCACTGTGGTGGGCACCTCTCATGGAGGCTTGCGCTGGTAATCAATGTGCTGATTATCAGCGAAGACCCCCCTCTTCTTTTTTTTTTTTTTTACTGGCACCTCCTGGTTCGCGTGATGATCAGCTGAGATTGGTCACAGCTGATCACGTGGTAAGGAGCCTCCTTGCCACGATTGGAGATGCAGTGTGTTAGACTGCTCGTTTGGCTGTACCTCTCCTGTGCATCACAGAAGAGCAGTTTGTTCTGCACTCCTGTCACCCCGTTTCCAGCAGACGGCGGGCTGAAGTCACAGGGCTGCTCCAGGGAAAGGTTGCGTCAATTAAGTTAAGATCCGCCCCATGCCTGGACCGGCACCCTGCTCCAGCGAGCCACTGAGAGCCTGAGCCGGCCGCTCCCACCCCCTCCACAGCCCCGGTGCTTCAGTGGTTGCAGGGTGGCCCTATCAGAGAGCTGGTGACTGACAGTCACCAGCGCTCTGCTCGGGTAGCCCTGAGAATTATGCGTTCAGTGGTGTTTGATCGCTCGGTTCTCAGAGCTGGCGGGGGATAGATGCAGCATGGAACCGATGCTGCATCCACCTAGGTAAGTATGATTCTGCAATAAAATAAAAAGCCATACTTCTCTTTTTTTTAAAGTCTTTTTTTTTTCTTCCCAAAAAAATTGCATTTGAAAATTGTTGTGCAAATACCGTGTGACAAAAAATTGCAACACCCACCATTTTACTTTCTAGGGCTTTTGCTTAAAACAATAAAAAATTTTTTTTTATATATATATATATATATATATATATGGTGTTTGTTTATACATAGCTTCACAGGTGTGGTAGACAGCACACGGTATATGTCCCTAGTGCCAGCAGTCAAGCCTTCCCAAAGGCCATATATAAAGAAAAAGTCCAGGGATTGCTGCACTTGAAATTTTAATAATTTCACATGTAATAAATTACATATTTTTCATGTTCCAAACGACATGAAAACTATGGGGCAGATCCACATAGATTTGCACCCGCGCAGCGTATCTGAGATACGCTACGCCGCCGTAACTTACCCGGCTTTGGTTTGAATCCATAAAGAATTTGCGCCGTAAGTTACGGCGGCGTAGTGTATCTCTCGCGGCGTAACGCCGCGGAATTCAAATGCGGCGAGTAGGGGGCGTGTTTCATTTAAACGCGCCGAACGAACTGCGCATGCGCCATCCCTAAATGTCCCGCCGTGCATTGCGCTAAATGACGTCGCAAGGACATCATTGGTTTTGACGTGGACGTAATTTACGTCAAGCCCCATTCACGGACGACTTACGCAAACAAAATAAAATGTTTTCTAATTCGACGCGGGAATGACGGCCATACTTAACATTGCGTACGCCACCAAATAGCAGCTTTACCTATACGCCGAAAAAGCCGAACGGAAACGACGTAAAAGAATGCGACTGCCGCTCGTACGTTCGTGGATCGTCGGAAATAGCTAATTTGCATACTCGACGCGGATTACGACGGGAACGCCACCCAGCGGACGCCAAAGAATTGCATCTACGATCCGAAGACGTACGCCTGTTGGATCTAACCCAGATGCCGTCGTATCTTGTTTTGAGGATTCAAAACAAAGATGCGACGCAGGAAATTTGTAGGTCAGTAGATACACCGGCGTACTTTCTTTGTGGATCTGCCCCTATGCGATTTATTTCATGTGCAATGAATTCATATATATATATATTTTATACATAATGTATAATTTGGCGGTTCCGAGTAATTTTCTAGCATAAAAAATATGCTTTTTATATGTAGGAGAGAAGTGCCAGAATTGGCCTGATGGGGAAGTAGCTAAAACGTGCAAAAAAGCGAAAAAATGCTTATGGCAGCACAAGGGTTAATGCTCTCCTTTTGCCATTTTTAATATCTTTAAAACTGCGCCGGGGGTCACTTTGAAACACGTGAATTTTTCTGCTTTAGTCGGCATAATGGAAACGTTCTGTTATTGGGCAATCTATAATGCTTCTGTGGCTCCACGGGTCCCATTCCTCACTACAGCAGGACAGAGGAGCCCTGTAACCACACTCCGATTTAAATTCCTCCATCACCGAGGATCTCTGGAGAAATCGCACAATATTGCTAGATTATAAGCGCGGCTGGCATCCCGCTGACATGACATGCGGGAGGAGTGCGGCGCCCGAGCGGGTGCGTTTTGTGCTGGGGTAGTCGAGTAGAGGAGCCCCCGTGTTTACGCCTCCTGTTGGCACCGCCAAGCGTGGCCGGCATGGCTGCCTCTCGGCAGGACCCTGTACCAATTAGCCTCTTGTTTTCCTCCTTCATGAATATTTGTGAGCTGACTCATTTGACTGTAGAGAGTTGGGCCTAATTCCTTCCAGCCAGCGCTGAGGTGAAGCAGCTGTTACAGTCTGTGTGACGAAGCAGCAATGTTATTGACATCGGAGGATCACCACGTGCCCCGACAGACTCGCAGACAACTGGAGAGGCCCCAAGGGGCAGAATCGCAGGAAATAGTATAGTGGATGGAAACCTTAACTCAATGACATTTTTTTGCTAGAGCATCGTGTATCAGAAACAATAGCCATGCTGTGTTTTTTTTTTTTTTTTTTACTATGTTTCAATGCTGCTGATCTTCTGCATCCTCTTTGCAGCCAATGCCTGTCTCCAGAAGATGCTGTACAATGTAGATAATTTTTCTTAGACATGGGTTTTCTGATGATGATAACCATAGGATATGGCTGTGCAACGGGCACGGCAACTTGTAAGATTGCTCTGGGAGAGCGTTGGACTGGGTGACGACTCAATAAGAATCTTCACCGGCACATCCTTTTATAGAATGATGATCTATACCTTCGAATAGCTTGGGATTTTATATGTGAAACATGCACGCATGCGAATCATCCCTATATACAAACACAAAAAGGTTGTTTTGGGACTTGAACCACTTAAAGGGGTTGTAACGGATTCCCCCCCCCCCCAAATGGCTTCCTTTACCTTAGTGCAGTCCTCCTTCACTTACCTCATCCTTCCATTTTGCTTTTAAATGTCCTTATTTCTTCTGAGAAATCCTCACTTCCTGTTCTTCTGTCTGTAACTCCACACAGTAATGCGAGGCTTTCTCACTGGTGTGGAGTGTCGTGGTCGCCCCCTCCCTTGGACTACAGGAGGGTCAGGATGCCCACTAACACACTGCTCCTTTCTCTATCTGCAACGTAGAGAGCATCCTGACTCTCCTGCATTAAAAATGCATTGTTTACTGTGAAAATGACAATTGCAGTTTGGGAGTTAACCACTAGGGGGCGCTGAAGGTGTTAGGTGTGACCCCCAACTGTGTTTCTAACTGTAGGGGGGCGGGGCTGGATGTGTGACGTCATTGATCGTGTTTCCCTATATTAGGGAACACACGATCAATGACAGCGTCACAGTGAAGAACAGGGAAGCTGTGTTTTACACACAGCTCTCCCCGTTCTTCAGCTCTGGGGACTGATCGCGGGACTCCATCGGCTATCGGGTCCGCGGTGACGGAGCTTCGGACCGGGTCGCGGGCCCACGGCTGGGCACTTAAAGAGGACGTACAGGTACGTGCTTGTGCCATTCTGCCGACGTATATCTGCAGGAGGCGGTCCTTAAATGGTTAATAAACACAAGCAAATGCACTTACAGTTAATGCAGATAACAAGCGCATATAACACAGATCCCTTCGCTCTGATTAAGTGGCGTGTGCAGCCACGTAACACGTAAGGGAGAGCCATTGGTGACGTCATCTTCGTTCGCGGCCCAGAGCGAAGGGATCTGTGTTGTATTGTTATCTGCATTAACTGTAAGAGCATTTGCTTGTGTTTATTAACCACTTACCCCCCGGAACATATTGCTGCCTAAAGACCAGAGTACTTTTTGCGATTCGGGACTGCGTCGCTTTAACAGACAATTGCGCGGTCGTGCGACGTGGCTCCCAAACAAAATTGGCGTCCTTTTTTTCCCACAAATAGAGCTTTCTTTTGGTGGTATTTGATCACCTCTGCGTTTTTTATTTTTTGCGCTATAAACAAAAATAGAGCGACAATTTTGAAAAAAATGAATATTTTTTACTTTTTGCTGTAATAAATATCCCCCAAAAATATATAAAAAAACATTTTTTTTCCTCAGTTTAGGCCGATACGTATTCTTCTACATATTTTTCGTAAAAAAAATCGCAATAAGCGTTTATTGATTGGTTTGCGCAAAAGTTATAGCGTTTACAAAATAGGGGGTATTTTTATGGCATTTTTATTAATATTTTTTTTACTAGTAATGGCGGCGATCAGCGATTTTTTTCTCGGTATTGCGACATTATGGCGGACACTTCGGACATTTTTGACACATTTTTGGGACCATTGGCATTTTTATAGCGATCAGTGCTATAAAAATGCATTAGATTACTATAAAAATGCCACTGGCAGTGAAGGGGTTAACACTAGGGGGCGGGGAAGGGGTTAAGTATGCCTGGGTGTGTTCTTACTGTGGGGGGGGGGGGGTGGCCTCACTAGGGGAAACACTGATTTTCTGTTCATACATTGTATGAACAGAAAATCAGCATTTCCCCTGCTGACAGGAACGAGAGCTGTGTGTTTACACACACAGCTCCCGTTCCCCGCTCTGTACCGAGCGATCGCGTGTGCCCGGCGGCGATCGCGCCCGCCGGGCACACGCACGGGAGTCGGGGGCGAGCGGGGAGCGCGCGCGCGCGCCTCCGGCGGCGCGCACGCGCCCCCTAGTGGCGGCTATACGATAGGACGTATAGCTACGGGCTCTCGCCCAGGAGAGCCGACCTGCCGCCGTATAATGACGGTGGCTGGTCGGCTACTAGTTAAAGTGTTTTACGTTAATACACTATGGAGCCCCTTTTCTTTTCACTCCTATTGGGAGCCATCCATCCATCCATGGTAAAGGTGCACTGTCACTCAGGAGCTGCTGCTAGTGTGGATATTGAGAGGCTTGAATAGAAGCCAGCTAGGAGCCGTTCGTCCATGGTTAAAGGGTGTACTGCTAATACAGGAGCTGCTTGCCAGCGTGGATTTAAAGAGGCTTGTTTGCAAGCCAGCCAAGGTGAGAGGCTGGGGAAAACAGGGTCACCCGGATTGGAGCACATTACACTTAGGAATTGCTGTGGATTGGAGCACCATACAAGTAGCATTTGCTATTGATCAAATTGTTTGCACAATATTGGACTTTTTTTCTTCTGAATTTGCACAGAGATTCACAATTGCACTATTTTTTTGAATGAAGGATTATTATGTGCATGAAGAATTTGGACAATTATTTTGTTCACTTTAATTTTAGCTTTTAATATAATATCTATTTTTGATATTTTATTTATTTGTTCACAGGATTTGCATTCAAATTTTATGCTATCAGCGCACTGCTGGCAGCATTTATTGCTGGTGTCTAGGCACCTTTTTGGGATTGCACTGATTGACGTTGCACTATTTATTGCACATAGCATGTTATTATTTTAATTTTCTAGTAGTAAGCGCCTCAACACCCCCCACCCCCCCCCCCCCCATCTCCAACATGGAAAAAGGTGTTACGGTCAGATGAGACTAAAATGGTATTTTTTGGCGAGCCGTCCCCAGCAGGGGAACGCGGTGATTACCTGGCTATAATAGCCGCTGGCAATAATTGCCTGTAAAATACAACAGACTGATTGCACCAAAGGTGTTCTGTAAGGATCCTTTCACACGTGCGGACCGTTCGCCCGTTTTTTCATACGTCTATTTACGGACTGCAATGCTTTCCAATGGGATAGCGTACGTTAGCGGATGAGCATCTGCTAACGTCCGTTAACATCCGTCTCCGTTAAGCTCCGTTTTTTTGAACGGAAGAAAACCCTATTTTTCTTCCGTCAAAAAAACGGAACGGACGAAAAACGGATGTTTGTCGGACGATCCGTTTAACATCCGATCCGCTAATATCCGTTTTTCATCAAAATATGTAATAAAAATAAAATTCTAACAAAAAAAAAAAGCGGATGAAAATACGGATGAAAATACGGATGAAAAACGGATGTAAAAACGGATCAACTGATGATAAAAAACGGATCAACTGATGATAAAAAACGGATCAACTGATGATAAAAAAAACGGATCAACTGATGATAAAAAAAACGGATCAACTGATGATAAAAAAAACTGGATCAACTGATGATAAAAAAACCGGATCAACTGATGATAAAAAAACCGGATCAACTGATGATAAAAAAACCGGATCAACTGATGATAAAAAAACCGGATCAACTGATGATAAAAAAACCGGATCAACTGATGATAAAAAAACCGGATCAACTGATGATAAAAAAACCGGATCAACTGATGATAAAAAAACCGGATCAACTGATGATAAAAAAACCGGATCAACTGATGATAAAAAAACCGGATCAACTGATGATAAAAAAACCGGATCAACTGATGATAAAAAAACCGGATCAACTGATGATAAAAAAACCGGATCAACTGATGATAAAAAAACCGGATCAACTGATGATAAAAAAACCGGATCAACTGATGATAAAAAAACTGATCTAAAAAACTGTCCGCACGTGTGAAAGGACCATTATATAGCGGGAGGAAATAAACAATGGACTACAGGTGGAGAGACTTTGCCACACTTGAGCTCCATTGTGATCTGCGAGTCCCACCACTACGGTGGCAGATGAGACTTGTAGTCTTCCCAACATAATGACACTCCGGGATTCAGGTAAAGGATGGGGTGGGGGTTTCAGGTTAGGAGTTTGGGGGATGTGACCATGTTTTCATGTTACACCCTGAATATGGACATAACATGAACTGTGTCTGGAAACATGGAGTATGCCTTTAAGCATTGGCATAGATTGGTCGTGTAGCTGGAGCTGCAGCCTCTGGATCCCCCGAGGGGGTCTTTGTCCAGGGAGAAGCTGTTATTAAACAGAGCCCATCCTGCTTACTACACAACTGCCGTTTTTTATTTTGTGCTGACCGTGGTTCCTGGCCCAGTAACCCTCGTGTAGCGTACGCTCTCCCTGTGTTTGTATAGTTTTACGTTGGCAAAGCATATAGTCATTATCGTCTTTTTAAATATACCCTGGCAGAAATAAAAATAACCGCTCTGGCAGGCTGAGCGCGAGTCTGTTTGCTGTGGAGGCTCTTGGGAGAAGAGCGGCAGCCGTTCTAGAAATCAAAGGGCAGTGTTTTTTCTTATAACTCGTGCTACTGAGGGGACTATTTAAGGGGAACGCTTCTCCTTTTTAACCACTTAAAGGGGTTTTCCACCCATTTTTTTACGTTTATTAAAAGTCAGCAGCTACAAAAAGTGTAGCTGATGGCTTTTAATAAACTGACACTTACCTGCTCCACGGCTCCAGCGACGTGCCGGCCGGGGCTCCGCTCCTCGCCCCCCCTCGCCGGCCGGCGTCTTCATTTCTAGTGTGGGCACCGGACAGTGACAGCTTTCGGCTTCACGGCCGGGCACCCACTGCGCATGCGCGAGCGGCATTGGACAGGCGCTCGCCTACAGGGAGGGGCTGTGAAAAGGCGATTAAGCTAATCGCTTTTCCAGCCCCTCTGCGGAAGGAGGAAGTGGGACAGGAAGTCCCCTTCTCCTGAAGCCCCCACTCCCCCCCAAAAAAATTACATGCCAAATGTGGCATGTAAGGGGGCGAGGAGTGGGTTAAGAGGAAGTTCCATTGTTAGGTGGAACTCCTTTTTAAGGACCGCCTCCTGCAGATATACGTCGGCAGAATGGCACGGCTGGGCACAAGCACGTACATGTACGTCCTCTTTAAGTGCCCAGTCGTGGGTCGCGGGCGCGCAACTGCGACCCGGTCCGAAGCTCCGAAGCCGCGGGACCCCTGGACCCAATCGCCGCTGGAGTCCCGCGATTGGTCTCCGGAGCTGAAGAACAGGGAGAGCTGTGTATAAACACAGCTTCCCCGTTCTTCAATGTGGCGCTGTCATTGATCGTGTGTTCCCTGATATAGGGAAACGCGATCAATGACGTCACACGTCCAGCCCCGCCCCCCTACAGTTAGAAACACAGATGAGGTCACGCTTAACCCCTTCAGCGCCCCCTTGTGGTTAACTCTCAAACTGCAATTGTCATTTTCACAGTAAACAATGCATTTTTAATGCATTTTTTGCTGTGAAAATTACAATGGTCCCAAAAATGTGTCAAAATTGTCTGATGTGTCCGCCATAATGTCGCAGTCACGAAAAAAAATCCTAAAGGTCCTTTACCTGCCTAAAGGTCCGGGTCTTAAGTGGTTAATGTGCTTTTTTTATTTTAAGATCTACGGGGGTTGTTGGCAATTTGGTCTGGGAACCTGTATGCTTGGATGTTTGCAATGCAGGAGAGGCATTTCTAAAAACATCTGATACAGCTGAAGAGTCTTTTGCCAAGACAACTTTTAGGCCATGGTCCTTCACTCTGTTCTGTTCAAATGAGTAATTTATAATAAGGGTTGCACCGATGGTGGTTTTTTTTTTGGCGAGTAGGAGAACCAATAGTTTCGGTCAAGTGCACGCTGATACCAAATACCGATACTTTGCGGTGCGGTTTGCATCAATACAAATAATTTTGTTGCAAATCACACTGCAAAGAATTCAATTTGAACAGGAATTCCGTGCGATCTCTGTCTGAATCACCTGCGATTTCCCCCACTGCTCCTGTGAGGAAGCAACTCCATAGTGGTTGCTTGGCGCTCAGGTCGCTAGCGGTTAATGCCAACCACAGGCTTGCTAGTGCGGCATCCACATCAGTGATTCTGTCACCGGTGACAGAACTGATATTGTAACATAAGCCCAATGTAGCTCAAATGCCCTCCAAACCTGTGTCAGTTGGCTCAGCATGTGAATAGACTGGCACAAGACAGACAAAGTTGGCTCGTTCTAGTAGACCTATACAAAAAGATGGTTGTCTACACATAGACACCCGACTCCCTGTTAAATAATTGTGAATGAGCTGGATAAAAGATGGCTTTGGCTCCTGGTCTCATCCGGTAGAGAACTCCTGAGACGCATTTTGCCCTAACGTAGAGATGCACATGACTTGGAAGGCTTCTTCTTTATTTTTTTTATTTTTATTAATTTTTTCCTCCTTTCTCAACCATTGGTTACTTGGGACCATATTGTTCCTCCAGAGCTGTGGCTGATTGACCTCTTATTTGATGGTGTCTGTATAATCCTGGTTCCAATGTCGCTTGGGAGAGTCGGCAGAATGACACCAATGCCCTTTTTTAGATGTCTCAATGCTTGGCACTCTGACCACCAGTGGTGGGGGGACATTGCTCCCTGGTCACCAGTGGTGGGGGGACATTGCTCCCTGGTCACCAGTAGTTGGGGGGACATTGCTCCCTGGTCACCAGTGGTGGGGGGACATTGCTCCCTGGTCACCAGTGGTGGGGGGACATTGCTCCCTGGTCACCAGTGGTGGGGGGACATTGCTCCCTGCTGGTCACCAGTGGTGGGGGGACATTGCTCCCTGCTGGTCACCAGTGGTGGGGGGGACATTGCTCCCTGCTGGTCACCAGTGGTGGGGGGGACATTGCTCCCTGCTGGTCACCAGTGGTGGGGGGACATTGCTCCCTGCTGGTCACCAGTGGTGGGGGGACATTGCTCCCTGCTGGTCACCAGTGGTGGGGGGACATTGCTCCCTGGTCACCACATGCTTACACTCTCCTGTGGATATCCATATACATGTGTGGTTTTTATACTTTTGTGAGTATTAATTTTTTACTTTTTTCTTTGTAAGTAAACTTTCTTGGAACTTGCTACACCAGCGTGGTCGCTCTGTCTCCCTCCCTTTACCAGGGATGGGTGACCACCTTCCCTGGTCACTGGGGGGGCTTCTTCCCTTTACCAGGGGTGGGTGACCTTCTTCCCTGGTCACCTGGGGTGGGTGACCTTCTTCCCTGGTCACCTGGGGGGTGCGGGGACCTTCTTCCCTGGTCACTTGGGGTGTGAGGGGACCTTCTTCCCTGGTCACTTGGGGTGTGAGGGGACCTTCTTCCCTGGTCACTTGGGGTGTGAGGGGACCTTCTTCCCTGGTCACTTGGGGTGTGAGGGGACCTTCTTCCCTGGTCAATTGGGGTGTGAGGGGACCTTCTTCCCTGGTCAATTGGGGTGTGAGGGGACCTTCTTCCCTGGTCACTTGGGGTGTGAGGGGACCTTCTTCTCTGGTCACCTGCGGGGTGAGGGGACCTTCTTCTCTGGTCACCTGCGGGGTGAGGGGACCTTCTTCTCTGGTCACCTGCGGGGTGAGGGGACCTTCTTCTCTGGTCACCTGCGGGGTGAGGGGACCTTCTTCTCTGGTCACCTGCGGGGTGAGGGGACCTTCTTCTCTGGTCACCTGCGGGGTCAGGGGACCTTCTTCTCTGGTCACCTGCGGGGTCAGGGGACCTTCTTCTCTGGTCACCTGCGGGGTCAGGGGACCTTCTTCTCTGGTCACCTGCGGGGTCAGGGGACCTTCTTCTCTGGTCACCTGCGGGGTCAGGGGACCTTCTTCTCTGGTCACCTGCGGGGTCAGGGAACCTTCTTCTCTGGTCACCTGCGGGGTGAGGGGACCTTCTTCTCTGGTCACCTGCGGGGTGAGGGGACTTTCTTCTCTGGTCACCTGCGGGGTTAGGGGACTTTCTTCTCTGGTCACCTGCGGGGTGAGGGGACCTTCTTCTCTGGTCACCTGCGGGGTCAGGGGACCTTCTTCTCTGGTCACCTGCGGGGTCAGGGGACCTTCTTCTCTGGTCACCTGCGGGGTGAGGGGACCTTCTTCTCTGGTCACCTGCGGGGTCAGGGGACCTTCTTCTCTGGTCACCTGCGGGGTCAGGGGACCTTCTTCTCTGGTCACCTGCGGGGTCAGGGGACCTTCTTCTCTGGTCACCTGCGGGGTCAGGGGACCTTCTTCTCTGGTCACCTGCGGGGTCAGGGGACCTTCTTCTCTGGTCACCTGCGGGGTCAGGGGACCTTCTGATGATTTCAGCAGGGGTTCCCTAAGATAAAGTTATTTCAAGGGTTCCTCTCTGGCACAAAAGTTAAAGAAGGCTGCCCTAGTTGGAGTTCCACTTTAAGTCATGTGAGCCCAGGCTCCCTGCCACTGAAGGCTTCAGGCATCACATCTATGAAGAGGGATATTTCCAATCTCTCTCCTCCGAGGTGATGCTTGGCCTCCTCCAGCTGCAGCTGAGCGTAAACTTGTGGTTTGGACAAGCAGTGGAAATAACTGTATAGAATCTCATCCAAAAACCTTACATAATAAAGTCCTGTTGATGTTGTACAATGCAGCATTCATGGTTCAGCCTCGGCTCCATCTTGCTGTGTTCTGTATGAGCGCGCGCCGCGATGCTCCAGAAAAGTGGCGTGCTACGTATTGTAGAAAGCGTGTAAAGTCGTTATCTGTGTCCCTGCTGTGGCTCTGTAGTTACCGGGCCCCCAAGCTATGACAAACAAAACCTCATATGATATTGCAAAGTAATAAAATGAATATTTTTTTTATAATAACCTATAATTGAAATGTGTGTTTTTTCTTTTTGCAGTTCACCTCCTTTCGGATACCATTCAAGGGGTCAGCGCCACAACGACAGGGGTTCAGTACCAGCAGTCATGGCTCTGTATAATGTGAGTATATGGGTACACTGTATACACCAAGGCTAATATGATCGTTATTTAACCACTTAAGCCCCAGACCTTTAGGCAGCTAAATGCCCAGGCCAGGTTTTGCGATTTGGCACTGCATAATTTTAACTGACAATTGCGGGGTCATGCGACGTGGCTCCCAAACAAAATTTACGTCCTTTTTTCCCCACAAATAGAGCTTTCTTTTGGTGGTATTTGATCACCTCTGCGTTTTTTATTTTTTGCGCTATAAATAAAAATAGAGCGACAATTTTGAAAAAATTCAATATTTTTTACTTTTTGCTGTAATAAATATCACCCAAAAACATATATAAAACTTTTTTTTTCCTCAGTTTAGGCCGATACGTATTCTTCTACCTATTTTTGGTAAAAAAAATCGCAATAAGCGTTTATCGATTGGTTTGCGCAAAATTTATAGCGTTTACAAAATAGGGGATAGTTTTATTGCATTTTAAATTTTTTTTTTTTTTTTTTTTTTTTGTGACTGCGACATTATGGCCGACACTTCGGACAATTTTGACACATTTTTGGGACCATTGTCATTTTCACAGCAAAAAAATGCATTTAAATTGCATTGTTTATTGTGAAAATGACAGTTGCAGTTTGGGAGTTAACTACAGGTGGCGCTGTAGGAGTTATGTTTCACCTAGTGTGTGTTTACAACTGTAGGGGGGTGTGGCTGTAGGTCTGACGTCATCGATCGTGTCTCCCTACAAAAGGGATCACATGATCGATGCAGCCGCCACAGTGAAGCCGTGTTTACATACGGCTCTCCCCGTTCTTCATCTCCGGGGAGCGATCGCGAGGGGGCGGCTAGAAACGAATAGCCGCCCCCTCATCCCGGATTGCTCCCTGAGGCTTACCGACCGCCGCATGTACCGGGTGGGGGGTTCCCGATCGGACCCCCGACCCGCGGAAAGGCAGCGACGTGCGGGCACTTCGTTCTGCCTGTCCTTGCCATTTTGCCAACGTATATGTATATGCGACGGTCGTTAAGCGGTTAAAGACGCAATACTTTTTCAGTATTTTTTTGCTTTGGCGTATTGCTTAAGCGCAACTCCATATTTTTATTTCTTTTTTTCTTGTCCACCTTCCATTAACCACTTCAATACTAGGCACTTATACACCTTCCTGCTCAAGCCAATTTTCAGCTTTCAGCGCTGCCGCAATTTGAATGACAATTGCGCGGTCGTGCTACACTGTACCCAAACACCATTTTTATCATTTTGTTCCTACAAATAGAGCTTTCTTTTGGTGGTATTTGATCATCTGTCAGACGCGAGTGAGGAAAAGCCGATCAACGGCTCTTCCTGTTTACATCGTGATCAGCCGTGATTGGACACGACTGATCACGTGGTAAAGAGCCTCCATCGGAGGCTCTTTACCATGTGATCGGCCGTGTCCAATCTCCGTTGGAGGCTCTTTACCAAGATCGGTGTAGCGGTACGTCAGACTGACCTACCACACCACCGATCGCCGCGACGCGCGCCCCCTCGGGCACGCAGCGTCTGTTTTATATGATGTCATATGACGTCCAGTCAGGATAGCGCAACCACCGCCCAACCGTAATTTTGCTATAGGCCCGGGGCAGTAAGCGGTTAAAAAAAAAAAAGTCCTCGCCACCTCTATTTTTAGCACTGCACTCCATATTCTCCTCTACTCTCTCTTGGTTAAATGATGCCCAGTATCCTTCAGCTCAATAAGTTCACACATGCTTTGCTCCCTGAAGAGCAATCTACGTTCATATAGCTCTTCAGAGAGCATTTGACAGGTAGTGGGGAAGTGTTGTATCGTGTTTAACTTTAACCCCTCGAACCCGCTTTTTGTCTTTGAATCCTGCACTAGCATGCAGCAAACCGAATTGCAAGCAGTTGCAGGGCGCTTGCAGTGTGGCCCCATTCACTTGTACACCCCCCAGCTAAAGAGGGTAGCAGAAGAAATTGATTCAATGTATCGCCACAGGATGGCACTGTGGATACCAAAATGGTCTAGATATGTGCCACGTCCTTTAAAGTGGAGTTCCACCCATAAATATAACATTACATCAGTAGTTTAAAAAAAATTTCATTAGTCCTTTACAAATTTTTTTTTTTTTTTAGATGCCTTCGAAGTGTTGTTGCTAGGCAGAATAGTTAATCTTCCCTCTTCCTGCACCTAGGTGCTTAATGCTTCCTAACCTACACCGCACAGACTCCTGGGAATGTAGTGGGTGTAACTTTCCAGGAGTCTGTGCACTCCCCAGTCTCAAAGAATCATGTGACTTGGACAGTACAGGTGCTGAAACCTGATCTGAAACCTATTACACTGCTTGTGCAGCACTGAGCATGTGCGAGATCTGCAAGGCTGAAATCCAGGAAGTCATACAGTCTGGCTTCATGATGCCCACACTTAAGATGGCCCCAGTCAATTTCTATTTTATAAAGTGTCTAAATGCTGTAACAACCTAACAAAACGGACCTTAGTTTACAGACTAACTTTACTAGAATACATTAAGCTTGTGTATTACAGGGGTATTTATATTTAAAAAGTGAAATTGTGGCCGGAACTCCGCTTTAACTAGTTGCCGCCCGTGTCAGATATACTGTGTCAGATATACTGCGGCACAATGGCACTGGTGGGCGAAATCCCTCACGGGTACCCGATGCGCGGGCGCCGCCGGCCACAAGCGATTGCGGGCGCCAGCACAGGGATTTGTGTGTGTGTGTGTGTGTAAACACACAAATCCCTGTGCTGTCAGAGGAGAGGAGCCCTATCGTTTTTTCCTACAGTAGGAAAAACTATAGGACTTCTCTCCTAGTCACTCACATTCCCACACAGTAAGAACATGCAGGGGGGGGGACAAATATTTAACCCCTTTCTCGCCCCTTAGTGTTAACCCCTTCCCTGCCAGTGACATTTACACAGTAATCGGCACTGATCGCTGCATAAATGCCAAGTGTCAAAAGCCTCTGATCTGTCCGTCGCATTGTCGTAGTACCGCTAAAAATCACAGATCACCGCCATTACTGTAAAAAAAATAAAAATAATAATGCCATAAATCTTTCCCATAGTTTGCAGACGCTAAAACTTTTGCGCAAACCAATTTATAAGCTTATTGCGTTTTTTTTTTTTTTTTTTTTTTTTAACAAGAATATGTAGAAGAATATATATTGGCCTAAACTGAGAGTTTTTTTTTTTTCTTTTACTTTTGGGGATATTTATTATAGCAAAAAAGTTAAAAATATTTCCCCCGCCACCCCCCCCAAATCGTCGCTTTTGTTTTATAGCACAAAAAATAAAAACCGCAGAGGTGATCAAATACAGTGCCACCAAAAGAAATCTCTATTTGTGGGGAAAAAAGGACGCAAATTTTGTCTGGGTACAGTGTCACATGACCGCGCAATTGTCAGTTAAAGCGACACAGTGCCAAATTGTAAAAAGTGCTCTGGTCAGGAAGGGGGTAAAACCTTCCGGGGCTGAAGTGGTTAAATTTGGAGATATCAACTCTGCATTATTATTTCTAAAGAGGGTAGCGGTGGTGGGGGGGGGGGGGGGGTTTCTGGTGTAAGAGTACCAACCTGCCTCAACTGGAGTGTTGCCGCCCCTCCAACCTTGTGTGAAAAAGCCTTTACTGTAAGCCCAGGGTTTCAAGGACCCCTGGAGGTGCGTCATCAACTCGCCCTGGACTCACTGGAGACTGATACAATAAACTGCACTGACCACATCGCATGGCGCCATTCCCTCCCTGCACCATAGAGGACCCACCTTCAACTGTCGCGAGAGGAAGAGGACTGGGGGGGGGAGGTTAGGTAACATGACCAGACTGGAGACCGCTCCAAAAAGGAAGCTTATTCTAAAAAAAAAAAAAAAAGGGAGCAGCTCCAACAGGGACGTCACGGCGCAAGCCTCAAATTAGCGGTCATCGGGTGTGGAGCAGCTCAGTATGGGGACACATCAGATAACCGCATTAGATGCACTGAAAGAAGTAAAATGGCTTTTGAAACAATACATAAGGGGACTAAAGTGTGACTTATAAAATTCTACCGGATCTATAAACCAGTATCTCATGTCGGTTAGAAGGACAAATGGCTCCGTGTTGGTGAACACCGAGGAGGTCAAGCGATAAGCTCTCCTCTGCGCAGACAATGGCCGGCGCGTTGGGTATCACTTTTCTTACAACATCCCCTGAACTTTGGAAAGCCAACACCTTGCAAATATTGTGAGCTGATAACAGGTTTCATATAGATCCATATAAACAGAAATCAGAGAGTTGTGTCTAGGGAATTATAAAAGGCAATTTTGACTAAAAGCAACCAGCAAACAAAGAGCTGGAGCCGGTTTTCTCTTACTATTCACTGCTATTGAATCAATCAAAGAGAGAGAGAGACTGTACATTGTGCTTTGATTATGCAAACACGCGGTAACAGGTTCTCATTTTGGGAGGAATCGTAAGCGGTATTTAAAGTGATACTCAAGCTAAAAACTTGTGCGTCCCTCCATGGATGTGTCTCCCCAGACCATCACTGACCCACCACCAAACCGGCCATGCTGAACGATGTTGCAGGCAGCATAATGTTCTCCACGGCTTCTCTAGAGCCTTTCATGTCTGCTCAGGGTGAACCTGCTCCAGTGGCGTCACTAGGGTTGGTGTCACCTGGTGCAGTATAACATGGTGTTAACTCCCCCCCCCCCCCCCCATCATCATCAGCATTAGACCAGCTCAAGGTGGGGGTGGCTCAGTCAGCTAATATAAATTATATAGTGAGTGTTGTCTGTCTGATGGGGGGGGGGGGGTGTGCTGCTGGCTATATATATATATATATATATATATATATATATATATATATATATATTGCACCACCCAACCCCCCCCCCCCCCCCCCCCCTTGCCTATCATACTTGCACAGGGCGCCAGACCCTGAGACTGAGAGAGTACCGAGTGTCTGTGTAGTGACATCACACAGTGCAGTGTGAGATGTGACAGGCTGAGGCTCGCTGGCTCAGTAGGGTAGGGAAGAGCGGCGGAAGGAGGAGGACACACACTTGGCGCGGCTGCGGCGCTGGAGGTGTTGTTCCAGCCCAGCAGGGTGAACGAACGAACAGGTCAACTGTAAACAAAAAAATGTCCACCGCTGGGAGGGTGTCACCCGGGTGTGGACCGCTCCCCCCTAGCAACGCCTCTGACCTGCTCTCATCTGCGAAAAGCACAGAGTGCCAGTGGCGGACCTGCCAATTCTGGTGTTCAATGGCAAATGGCTGCCATTGATGGTTACAGTGAGGCTGCAATTGATGGGCACAGTGAGGCTGCAATTGATGATTTTTTTCCCCTGAATTTTCCCGGGACGACGGCGCGGCTATTCGTTTCTAGCCGCCCCCTCGCGATCGCTCCCCGGAGCTGAAGAACGGGGAGAGCTGTATGTAAACACGGCTTCCCCGTGCTTCACTGTGGCGGCGCATCGATCGAGTGATCCCTTTTATAGGGAGACACAATCGATGAAGTCAGTCCTACAGCCACACCCCCCTACAGTTGTAAACACACACTAGGTGAACCCTAACTCCTACAGCGCCCCCTGTGGTTAACTCCCAAACTGCAACTGTCATTTTCACAATAAACAATGCAATTTAAATGCATTTTTTGCTGTGAAAATGACAATGGTCCCAAAAATGTGTCAAAATTGTCCGAAGTGTCTGCTATAATGTCGCAGTCACGAAAAAAATCGCTGATCGCCGCCATTAGTAGTAAAAAAAAAATAATAAAAATGCAATAAAACTATCCCCTATTTTGTAAACGCTATAAATTTTGGGCAAACCAATCGATAAACACTTATTGCGATTTTTTTTTTTTTTTACCAAAAATAGGTAGAATACGTATCGGCCTAAACTGAGGAAATTTTTTTTTTACATATATATATATATATGTTTTTGGGGGATATTTATTATAGCAAAAAGTAAAAAATATTGCATTTTTTTCAAAATTGTCGCTCTATTTTTGTTTATAGCGCAAAAAATAAAAACCGCAGAAGTGATCAAGGACGCCAATTTTGTTTGGGAGCCACGTCGCACGACCGCGCAATTGTCTGTTAAAGCGACGCAGTGCCAAATCGCAAAACCTGGCCTGGGTATTTAACAACAAAATGGTCCGGGGCTTAAGTGGTTAAAGAACAGCGGTTTAACCTTAAACTACTTAGAGGGTTCTTTACTGTAAGAGTGGCAAGGATGTGGAATTCCCTTCCACAGACAGTGGTTTCAACGGGGAGCATCGATAATTAAAAAAAAACTATTAGATAAGCACCCATATGACCACAAAATACAGGGATATACAATATAATACTGACATAAAATCACACACATAGGTTGGACTTTGATAGACTTGTGTCTTTTTTTTTTTTTCCAACCTCATCTATGTAACTATAAACTATAGCGGGGGTAGGCAACGTTCAGCACTCCAGCAGTGGTGACACTACAAAATCCATTGTGGATCTACCTCCGGGAGTCATTTCCGTGGCGGTTTGTCTTACAATGCCTTTTGGGACTTGTGGTTCCTCAACAGCTGGAGTGCTGAAGGTTCCCTACTCCTGATCTATATTATTGATTTAGTAATCAACGTCATTATCCTAAATGTCGGAAGACGTTCTAAGATGGACTTTTTTTTTAAATCCGAAGTGGAAAAACATGTTTTCTCTCTGGGAGATCCAAACAGATTATAGACAATGAAGGAATAAACTTGCCGCGTCGAATCGAACAAACTCTCGGGGCTTACCGCTCGTTTGCCAAATTGCCCGATTTGTATAAACTTGGCAAAGTGCTATCGCAGTGTCCATCACCGCACCATTCACAAGTGAAATCCTCCATATGGATCTGATTACAGGATAATTGTTCAGGCCTGCACAGAACAATGGCTCTATTCAGGCTCCCTCTTCTTCATCTGCCGTGTACAAACTCTCTGAACAGGCTGACGTCACAATGCTGAAATAACTGGAAGAGAACCCTGGAGACTCGTCAGGCTTTCAGAGTGCTTATCGAATACTAGATGGGTCATGAGATCATATGTGATACGACCACTTCAACACAAGTGTCAGGCATTATTAAAGGAGAACCATCTCCTCACGGCTGTTTTTCTTCAGCACCGCTCACCTGTTCTTCAGAGTTTTATTCAGAAAATGTTCCCAGCAAATCCAGCGTTGTCCTGCTGCGATCCATTGCCACAGCCTGGGTCTTCTCTTGTGGTGTCATCAGGAGCCGGCTGTCCAATTCAGGTTCTTGAAGCTGGCCCCCAATAAGGCATCATTAGATCTGCCCTCCGACCGCTTCTGAGACATGTGGCGGGAATATCCTAGGAGACTGCAATCACTCGGAGGAGGAGCTGGAGGAGGAGAGCGGCCAACAAAAACCAAAGCTTTTGAGGTCAAAAGCTTCAACTTACAATGAGTGGCACAGAAGGAGGAGCAGTATAGGGGAAGGGGCTGGCAATGATTTTTTTTCCTAATAATAGGCTTTGTTGGCAGTGCCGTCCAAGGGCCAGGAGAGGCGGGGGGGTTGGCTTGACCACCCCCCAATGTGTGGCACCTGGGGGCGAACCGCCCGATTCCCTGCCCTCTACTGGTAAACAAATATTGGCGTATAACACGGACACACGGCAAATTATGCGGCGATAAATACAGTAAATTCATGATGATTAACGTCCCGATTCTATTTTCGTCATAGTTTTTGTCAGTTGACGAAAATGTGCTGCACTTTTTAGTTTCGTTTTCATCACTGTTAGTGCCCATTCACACCTAGGCGTATATACGCCTGTAGCGCGACGCCGCAGCAGACCCTGATACGCTGGAGGGGTGAGTTTACATTTACATCTCCATGCCGAAACGCCTGAAGCCCAAAACAAGTCCCGGACCTTTTTTTCAGGCGGCTTTCTGCGTTCGGCCATAGCTGACAATGTTGTCACCCCTCCTGTGTATGTTACCGCGGCGTATTTTACCGCGTTTTGTCGCGGCAAATCGTGGGACAAAACGCCGTAATTTGTCGCGGCAAAATACGCCGCGGTAACATACGTCTAGGTGTGAATACAGCCTTAAGGAAAACATTTTTTTGCCTAAAATTAATGTCTGCACGGTAGACAGACAGAATAGTGTAATGATTCTGTTAAAAAACGAGTAAATACCTATTAAATTCCTTCATCTATATCACCTCCGGCATTCTAGTTTATGTTCTCTCATTCACTTCCTGGTTTGCGGCATTCGTTCATGCAAGAACTACATTTCCCAGTATGCATTGCGGCACACCCAGTAATTCACACCTCCTTGAAGTCTCTAACACGTAGAGAGCGTCCTGCTGCACAGATGTAGTTCCCAGGAGGGGGCGAGCACGTCACTGACCACCGCAGTAAAGCCTCCCTTCACGGTGGTCAGTAAAATCAGACAAGCAGGAAGTGAACAGAACAGAGAAGAAATAGAGCAACTTCTGAGCAAAAACGAACAATGAGGAAGTGAAAAGAGGAATGTCTGCAGATAAAGGATGCTTATTATGAAAAAAAAAATTTCCTTTACAACCCCTTAAAAAAGCCACCGACTAAAATTATGACAAACATTTTTGTTGACGAAATTAAAGCGGGGGTTCACCCTAAAAACGATTTTCTAACATTACATCCAGCTCACTCTCTACATTCACAGTATGCCGTTTGTTTTTTTGTTTTTGCTGTACATACCTCGTACAGCTATTTTCTTCCCCGGCTTCCGGGTCGGGACTCCCGCGGGAGTGGGCGTTCCTATCCAGCAGGTGATTGACGTGATGAAAAAACGACCTCCCCCCGTCGCATAAGGAGCGTCACGAGTTGCCGAAAGAAGCCGAGCGGCGAGTCGGCGCTATACGGCGACTGCGCACCAACATTCGGCTTCTTTCGGCAACTCGTGACGCTCCTTATGCGACGGGGGGAGGTCGTTTTTGTCATCACGTCAATCACCTGCTGGATAGGAACGCCCACTCCCGCGGGAGTCCCGACCCGGAAGCCGGGGAAGAAAATAGCTGTACGAGGTATGTACAGCAGAAAAAAACACGGCATACTGTGAATGTAGAGAGTGAGCTGGATGTAATGTTAGAAAATCGTATTTAGGGTGAACCCCCGCTTTAACAACGTAACGTAGCTGACATCTCAAAGTCTACCTTTTGGTGTACTTGACGTGAGGCACACTTAAAATGGCCATGTAGCATGTCTACTCCCTGTTCTTTTATTATTTTTCAATTAAAACATAAATTATTTATTTTTAATACATTTTTTTTTTGTTAATTTTATTTTATTGTTAATTTTCTGCTTATTCCACAGTTGCACTATAAAGTCACTTCAGCGACGACATGTCTGTATCAGTCGGCTGGAGAGGCCGCAGAACTGGGGGGAAAATTCCTGCGAAGTTCGGTTTGTCATCCTTGTTCTGGCTCCTCCCAAAATGGTGAGTGTATTTGGTAGGGGGAGGGGTCCAAACTGAAAATGAATTTAAAAAAAAAATACGGTAAAAAAAAATCAGTTGTTAAGGTAAAACTAATACCCAGGAAGGCCTCAGTGGACCAAATGAGCAGTTTATAAAATGTCCACATAAAACCTCCATACAAAAATGCCCATTATGTAGGGGAAAAAAATTGCCTTTTTTTGGGATCTCCTGTCTCAGATAACAGATACGTAGAAGGGATTACTGTAATTAATGAAAGCTTTTTTGGCACAAGAACAGGTTAATGATCAACAAAAGGAGCTAACCTAGCTTTCATTTTTAAATCCTTTAAAACTTGGTGAACCCGTTAGAGCCGGTTCACAGTGGGGCGACTCGGGATCCGACTTGAAGTCGCCTCAAGTCGTCCCAAGTCGCGCTGTCGAGAAAAACAATGCAAGTGAATGGGCGCGGTTTTAATACACACGACTCGAGTCGCTCCGACTTCAAAAGAAGTTCCTGTACTACTTCAATCCGACTTGTAGGCGATTTGTACCCATTGATTTCAATGGAAGTCTGATCCAAGTCTGATCCAAGTCTGATCCAAGTCTGATCCAAGTCTGATCCAAGTCTGATCCAAGTCTGATCCAAGTCTGATCCAAGTCTGATCCAAGTCTTAACTGAAGCGACTTTCCAGGAAGATTACATACATTTCTCAGGCAAACCTCTCCCTCCCCCTCCCTCCCCTAGAGCTGATTGTTGTTTGATTGGCCACTGGAAAGTCTCCTGTCCTGGAGACGACTTCAAGTCGTGTTGTAAATCGCCCCAGATCGCCCTGTGGTTCATGCTCAAGTCGTGTCGGCGTCGCCTCTGAAAGTCGCGCTGGAAGATGTGTCGGCCTAGTGTGAACCGACTCTTAAAAACCAAAATGGTGAAATGTCCCAATTTTTGTCAAAAACTTTTTAGGAAAGCTAAAAACACGCAACTTTGCTACTTCCTAGTTCTCTCCACCTAATGTCCTGGAGATGTAATGTCAAAGGAAATTGCTTTGGTCTATGGCTTCTGGTTGGAGAACAGTTTTATCCCGGATGGGAAGCCAAAAACGCTTCTCTTCGTGGCGTAGTAGATCATTTCCCTACGGCCGGCTTAAACAGAAACGGTCACATATGTACTGCTGTTTCTGTTGATGCATATCCTATAGGCCCCGGCAGTGTGTATGACTCAAGGTTGTACGTAAAGCACTCTGGGTCTCAACTCCTTCCAACACCTTTTGGAGATATTCGATTTCCATATTGCCTATTCAATAAGGGGAACTCTCCTTCTCACTGGTATTTCCCCCTTTAGTAGAAATTTGCAAAACTGTCCACAAATCCCTGACAGTGACTCAGTGACATTTGTATCCATTCCGATGTGCAAACTTCCTTCAGTTGCATGATGCTTGTGGGTTTCCTTCCACTTTCAAATCCCCCTACGACATGGGACTCATTTCAGGGGCTTTGACTATGCCAGTCCATAGCTCTCTATTTCGCCATTTTGAGGCATTTAATTTGCTTGTTTGGTTTGGAAGATTCAGGATTCAAGGTTTAACTTCCAACTTTTGGACAGCTGGCCTCACGTTCTTATCAAGCAGAATTTACAGTTGGGTCGATGGCTGTAAGCTGTACTGGCCCTGAACCGGCAAAGAAACCCCTTTTTTCATAACCTTTCCACCACCATGCTTCATTTTAAATTTGCTGTCTTTGTTTCGCCCCCGATATGTTTACTGTAACCATGGCCAAACAACTCTCTTTGATGCTATATGTTGGGTTGAACTGGATGGCCTTATGTCTTTTTTTAACCAGATTAACTATGTGGAATGGCAAACTAGTCTTCCTTAAATGGTCTTTTTGGACATTGGAATATTTTTCCTGGCTCTTTCTATGCTGGTTAAATGATCATGTGTGGGCTTCACATCGTTTTTCGGCTTCTGAAAAACGACAAAAAAAAAATTCGAACATGCTGCATTTTTTTTATCGTCGTTTTGAAAAATTTAGTTTTTCGTGTTGTAAAAAATGATCGTGTGTTGGCAAAAACGACGTTTTAAACCCGCGCATGCCCAGGAGCAAGTTATGGGACGGGAAGCGCTCGTTCAGGTAAAACTACCATTCATAATGGAGATGGCACATTCATCACGCTGTAACAGACAGAAAAGCGCGAATCGTCTTTTACTAACACTGAATCAGCTAAAGCAGCCCAAAGGCGAATGGAACTTCCCCTTTATAGTGCCGTCGTACGTGTTGTACGTCACTGCGCTTTGCTAGATCATTTTTTAAAAACGATGGTGTGGGCAACATTGTTTTTAATGATCGTTTCATGCTGAAAAATGATCGTGTGTACGCGGTATCAGGGTTGACTTATCCTTTAAAATCAAACAGAATCAGCTGTGTAGGAGGAATGAAACTGGGTGAGGAAAAGCCATGCTCTGCTACAAGCTGATCACAAGGAATCCGCTAAAAGCAGCCCAAAGGCGAATAGAACTTCCCCTTTAGAGTGCCGTCGTACGTGTTGTACGTCACCGCGCCTTGTTCATCATTTTTCAAAAACGACGGTGTGTGGGCAACATCGTTTTTAATGGTGAAGTTGGAAAAACTTCGTTTTTTTGGACGTGCTGAAAAACGATGGTTTTTTTCATGCCGAAAGACTATCGTGTGTACGCGGCATAAGATCCACTTTGACACCAACCATACAAAGAGTTACCTGTAGGTCCTGCAATAGCATTTTTAGGTTGTCTTGTACACACGAACGGAAATTCCAACAGAAAAAGTCCGATGTGAGCTTTTGCATGAAAATTCCGGCCGTGTGTATGCTCCATCGGTCTTTTGCTGTCGGAATTTTTGCCAACAAAAGATTGAGAGCTGTTTCTCAAATTTTCAGATGGAAAATCAGATCGTCTGTAGCAATTCCGAAGCATGCTCGCAAACAATTCGATGCATGCTCGGAAGAATTGAACTTCATTTTCTCAGCTCCCCGTAGTGTTGTACATCACCGCATTCTTGACGGACGAAAGTTCAGAGAACTTTTGTGTCACTGTGTGTATGCAAGCCAAGCTTGAGTGGAATTCCGTCGGAAAAAGCATCCAAGGTTTTTCTGACAGAAAATCCAATCATGTGTACGTGGCATTAGACTTTTAGCAAAAGGTCCGCTTGGGTTACATATTTGGGGCTGGTCAGTCCTGGTTGCAGATTATTTATTTTTATTACAGTGGAAAGATCCTCCAACGTCTTTAATTTGTCAGTGAACTCCAAACTCAAGCCCGGGGCCAAATGTGGCCCTTTGTCTTTTCTGGCCCTTGGGGAACTATTCCTCCCACAGACACCAACAAAGGGGCATAATTCCTGCCACTGAAACCAACAATAGGGCATAATTCCGGCCACTGAAACCAATGATGGGGCACTATTCCTTTCACCGACTTCCATAATGGGACACGCTCCCTCTCACTGGCACCAATGGTGGCACACTCTCCCTCCCACTGGCACCAATGATGGCACACTCTCCCTCCCACTGGCACCAATGGTGGCACACTCTCCCTCCCACTGGCACCAATGGTGGCACACTCTCCCTCCCACTGGCACAAATGGTGGCACACTCTCCCTCCCACTGGCACCAATGGTGGCACACTCTCCCTCCCACTGGCACCAATGGTGGCACACTCTCCCTCCCACTGGCACCAATGGTGGCACACTCTCCCTCCCACAAACTTCCAGGCCAGGACATTTGCTACTCCCACTGGCCACTGTTCGGCCCCCTTAAAGTTTGCATAACGGTAAACCAGCCCTTTGGTTAGGAATCTTGGAGACCCCAATTTTAGATCTTGAGAATGAATACACAATGTAAATTTTGTGTCATTTGTTCAACACCAATTAATTGATCTAATTGATTGTAACTATTGTCAGTGAAGGAATTCTGTACAGATAGGTGCCGTTATACCCGCTGTTTGTGTATTGTGCTCTCCGGATCTTCTTCCCTCATACTGTTTCTTCTTGCTCAGAAAAGTACCAAAACTGCGACAGAAGTTGGGCGGACGTTTGCCACAATGTTTTCAGACATCGCCTTCAGGCAGAAGCTCTTAGAAACCAAAACCGAAGAGGAGTTTAAGGAGGCGTTGGTCCACCAGAGGCACCTCTTGACTGTAGTGAACAGACATTCATCAGTAAACGATGGCCATAAAGTCCACAGCCACAAACCATTAAAGGTAAGTGTCGGCAAGCTTTGTCGCATCTCCAGATAAAAAAGCTTATTTTCAGCTAAAGTGCAAAATAGTTAGAACCTCTGTTGCTGTCTGTGTCCCCACTTGGGAGATTTCCCTTCACTTCCTGCCTCCGTGATGCACAGAAACAGGAAGGGATGGTAGATCTGCCTAATGCCTAGAAAGTGTCAACTGCAATACAGTGTGTACCCCTTAGAAAAGACCAGCGTTTACAAAAGGCCCCCATTATGTATTACTTTGGTTTTCATGCCATTATGCATTTAAAGGGTTACCCCACCCAAATGTGACATATTCATATATTGAAATTCGGCTGGTTCCGCAGGGACTAGACAAATTTTGATCCATATGTGGGCAGGCTGGGTGTGCCCAAGTCGATCCATCCATCGAATTGGGTACAAACAGCTTGACAGATTTTTTTTCTGCATGCGATTTGCTGCCAGTGGATATAACCGCTAGCAGTAATCATTGTATTCTGCCAGGTGGGAAGGCTCATTCCATTGGTGGCCAGTTGGAAGAATGTTCCTTGCCATGATGGCCATTGGGTAGAATGCTCCTTACGTTGATGGCCAGTGGGAAGAATGTTCCTTACATTGGTGGCCAGTGGGAAGAACGCTCCTTACATTGGTGGCCAGTGGGAAGAACGCTCCTTACATTGGTGGCCAGTGGGAAGAAAGATCCTTGCATTGGTGGCCAGTGGGAAAAATGATCCTTGCATTGGTGGCCAGTGGGAAGAATGCTCCTTGCATTGGTGGCCAGTGGGAAGAACGCTCCTTGCATTGGTGGCCAGTGGGAAGAAAGATCCTTGCATTGGTGGCCAGTGGGAAAAATGATCCTTGCATTGGTGGCCAGTGGGAAGAATGCTCCTTGCATTGGTGGCCAGTGGGAAGAACGCTCCTTGCATTGGTGGCCAGTGGGAAGAAAGATCCTTGCATTGGTGGCCAGTGGGAAAAATGATCCTTGCATTGGTGGCCAGTGGGAAGAATGCTCCTTACATTGGTGGTCAGTGGGAAGAATGCTCCTTACATTGGTGGCCAGTGGGAAGAATGTTCCTTGCATTGGTGGTCAGTGGGAAGAACGCTCCTTACATTGGTGATCAGTGGGAAGAATGTTCCTTACATTGGTGGCCATTGGGAAGAATGCTCCTTACATTGGTGACCAGTGGGAAAAATGATCCTTGCATTGGTGGCCAGTGGGAAGAATGTCCCTTACATTGGTGATCAGTGGGAAGAATGCCCCTTACATTGGTGGTCAGTGGGAAGAATGCTCCTTACATTGGTGGCCAGTGGGAAGAATGTTCCTTGTATTGGTGGTCAGTCGGAAGAATGCTCCTTACATTGGTGGCCAGTGGGAAGAATGTTCCTTGCATTGGTGGTCAGTGGGAAGAACGCTCCTTGCATTGGTGGCCAGTGGGAAGAATGTTCCTTGCATTGGTGGTCAGTGGGAAGAACGCTCCTTGCATTGGTGGCCAGTGAGAAGAATGCTCCTTACATTGGTGGCCAGTGGGAAAAACGCTCCTTACATTGGTGGCCAGTGGGAAGAATGTTACTTGCATTGTTGGCCAGTGGGACGAATGCTCCTTACATTGGTGATCAGTGGGAAGAATGCTCCTTACATTGGTGATCAGTGGGAAGAATGCTCCTTACATTGGTGATCAGTGGGAAGAATGTCCCTTACATTGGTGATCAGTGGGAAGAATGTTCCTTACATTGGTGATCAGTGAGAAGAATGCTCCTTACATTGGTGATCAGTGGGAAGAATGCTCCTTACATTGGTGATCAGTGGGAAGAATGTTCCCTACATTGGTGATCAGTGAGAAGAATGCTCCTTACATTGGTGATCAGTGGGAAGAATGTCCCTTACATTGGTGATCAGTGGGAAGAATGTTCCTTACATTGGTGATCAGTGAGAAGAATGCTCCTTACATTGGTGATCAGTGGGAAGAATGTCCCTTACATTGGTGATCAGTGAGAAGAATGTCCCTTACATTGGTGATCAGTGGGAAGAATGCCCCTTACATTGGTGGTCAGTGGGAAGAATGTTCCTTACATTGGTGATCAGTGGGAAGAATGCTCCTTACATTGGTGATCAGTGAGAAGAATGTTCCTTACATTGGTGATCAGTGGGAAGAATGCTCCTTACATTGGTGATCAGTGAGAAGAATGCTCCTTACATTGGTGGCCAGTGGGAACAATGCCCCCCCCCCCCCCCGCCCATCCTTACAGATGGCTAGAAAAGATCATTGGTGTCATTCAGCTGACTCTGCCATATGGTGTTGGGCCTTTAACTATGCACCATCAGATGGGAAGTCAATCAACTTCAGCTCAAGGACGCCTAGCAACCTCTAGAGCAGGGGTAGGCAACCCTCCTGCTGTTGTGGAACTACATTTTCCATGAGGTATTGCAAGGCTGGCAGTTACAATTACTCCCAGAGGCATGATGGGACTTGTAGTTCTGCAACAGCTGGAGGGCTCCAGTTTGCCTACCCCTGCTTTAGAGGAACCGTGGCTTGAGAATGGCTGATCCAGATTGTGTGCAGTGGTTTTCGGCTTCTTCGCATACCACAGTGCAAGATCTGTAAACCTTGGCTCTTGTTGAGGGGATAGAAAATGGCAACAAATGGTCCAAAAGAAATCGGAGGGCCTATTTTTTTTTTTTATTATTATTATTTTGCTGCTGTTTTTGTGATATCTTTTTGCCTGTATTTATTTAGTGATTTGGCTGGTTTATGTGAGTGCTATTTTTTTTTTCTTTCTGTTCTTTTCATCTCCTTCTGGAGGATTTACTACTGTTCCCAACCACCGGGCCTCCCAGGCAGGTCTGCCACAGCTCCCTCTTCTGTCTGCTGGTCTGTGTCTGAGAACCGTGGTCTGGCCATCCTTGCTAGCTACAGGGGGCTGGCTGGTGGGTTCCTCAGGGGCAGGAAGTGTTTGTCAGCTGTAATGCTAAAAAAAACAAAAAAACTGTACCCCAGAGTTTAAATACTGATGCAGCCGCATAGTAGAAATACTGGGGGTACATTCAGCAATAGAGACTTCCACGTTCTGTTAATATATTACATTTCTCTATCTGCTTGTCTATACTGGTATAATGCTGTTCTCTTAAGCTTATTCAGTAACACTTTGGAAAGAGAAGTTGTGAAGTGCAGTAACCTGGAGCACTTTGAGAGATTTCCCCCTCCCTTCCTGTTGTGGCTCTGAGACAGGAAGTGAAGTCAAATCTCCCCCAATAACACGGGCATACAAAAAAAGCAGATGGGAGTTTTAACAATTCTCTCTGCTATCCAAAGCTAAAAAAAAAGTAAAAAAGGCTTGGCTTAAAATATACACTAAAGGACATCATGAGAGACATATAGATGGAGTCACTGCTGATCTACTTCTGAAAATGAAAATGCTACTTATCTGGCTGTAATACAGATGAACGCTCAGAATCCTGGATCTGGGACAAGTATGGATATCAGTTCTGGCTTCCACTTGCTACCTTTTTAGTTCTGGGTCACTCAATCAGAAAGTATTGAAGCCCAGAGACCACTAATGGTGTTTTCAGGAGTAAAAGAAGAACTTCGGCCTCCCATTAAAATAGCCCCACTCCCACACACTTGCCTTTTTTGGTGTTCTTTTTATGCTGTAATAATATATTTACAAGTCCAAGGGATCCAGAGTTGTCCAATTATGGCACCCAGCTCTACTACTCCAGATCGTGTTCCACGCCGCCATCTTTATTAACACCACTGTGAGCCAGCCATCTCTTCTTGGTTCTTGCAGTTGCCCTCCCAACCTCCAAAGTCGTGGCTACAGAACTCTGAGATCTTACGTTCACGTAAGCATACTAGAAGGTAATGCCTTCCAGCATATCTGACATCTGTATCCTAGGAAGCAGCAGAAGGAAAACTTAGGGGAGAATGATGGCAAGGGGATAGGCTAGACCAGGGGTATCAAACACCATTTTATTGCGGACTGCAATATGGTTGCCCTCAAAGTGCTGGTATTATCAGAGTACAGGGGTGCGCTGCGTACAGGGGTGCACTGCATACAGGGTGCAGGGTTTAGGGGTGCGCTGTGTAGAGAATGCAGGGTTCAGGGGTGTGCTACGTGCAGAGTCCAGGATTGCACTATGTACAGAATGCAGGGTTCAGGGGTGTGCTACGTGCAGAGTCCAGGATTGCATTATGTACAGAATGCAGGGTTCAGGATTGCGCTACGTACAGAATGCAGGGTTATGGGGTGCGCTACGTGTGTAGTCCAGGATTGCACTATGTACAGAATGCAGGGTTCAGGGGTGTGCTACATGCAGAGTCCAGGATTGCATTATGTACAGAATGCAGGGTTCAGGATTGCGCTACGTACAGAATGCAGGGTTATGGGGTGCGCTACGTGTGTAGTCCAGGATTGCACTATGTACAGAATGCAGGGTTCAGGGGTGTGCTACATGCAGAGTCCAGGATTGCATTATGTACAGAATGCAGGGTTCAGGATTGCGCTACGTACAGAATGCAGGGTTATGGGGTGCGCTATGTGCGGAGTCCAGGATTGCACTACGTACAGAATGCAGGGTTCAGGAGTACGCTACACCAAAAATGCCCGAACAAGGACCTCCTATGTCTGGGATTATTTTAATAAAAGCTGCAGATTTAAATATGTTGAAAATGACTTTGGGAATAACGTTAACATGTTAAAGCACGTGATTAGTTTTACATCTAAGCCAGTTTGTGTTTCCCTAACACCTAATAAAACAAGGGCCGCTCTCCAGCAACCTCTCCTAATACTGTTGAACCTGAAATGTTCTGTATCAAAGACTGACTCTCAGCCAGATGTGATTGGATCGCTCATCGCCCTTGGGAAGCGTCAGTAAGTCTTGTTATAACCTGCCAGTTCCTCTGCTGCACTTGGCGAGCCGCGCTGTAGGAAGGAAGTCTCCAACGATGATTGTAGATAATAGAGAATATATTTACTTCCTGTTTTGTACAGACCAGCCAGCCCTCAGCGCTAGTGATGGACGAGCCGTGCAATGCTACACAACACCTTGTTCTGTCTCAAGCTCCTACCCGTTTCATTGCGCTAACTGCTTCAGCTTTGTGACATTGCTGGTACAGAAACTAGTGACATCATTGTCTGAAATGTCATCATGGCCAAATGATGGTGATGTTTTAATGTGATGTAATCATTCATTTCATGCTGCATGTGTTATGGCATACCCAGAAACATGCTGTCCAGGTGTGCGTGTGTAGATATATGATGAAACCAGATGTATCTCCTTTTTAGCTAAGGATGCTTTCCTTCTGTATCAGTTAACCTACAACCAATAAATGGAATATAATCCAAATTGAATCAATATTTGGTGTGTCCACCCTTTGCACTTAAAGCTGCATCGCTTCGCCTAGGTACACTTGTAAAATTTTAGGAACTTGAGAAATATGTTCAAAATATCTTTCGGTACTGACCACAGATGTTCCTTAGTACCAGATAGACTCAATGACGTTGAGACCAGGGCTCTGTGGGGGCCATACCAACTCTTCCAGGACTCCATGTCCTTCTTTACACTGAAGATGGCTTTTTATGACTTTAACTGTTCGCTTTAGGTCAGTGCTCTGCTTGGCAATTAATTTGGGACTGGTAGGATGCCTCCCTGATGGTATCTGCCTGTTAAGGGAGCTTACAATCTAAGGTCCTTAACTCCCATCCATACATAGGCATACTAGGGCCAATTTAGACCGAAGCCAATTAACATACCGGAGTACCCTAGGGTTGCCATCTCATGACGTTCAACCCAAACACATATTATACAGGTTCTGTGGCTGATTAAGTTGGTAATTAAACCCAATTGGTGCCTTATCTGCATTACATTGGCCTCAGAACCTGTGTAATTCATGTGTACGGGTTTAAAGGGACGAGGTGGCAGCCCTAGAGTACCCAGAGGAAACCCGCGCAGGAAGGACATGCAAACCCCAGGCAGGTAGTGCCATGGTTGAGACCGTAGTGCTGCTACGCAAAAGTGCTAACCACTTAGCCACTGTGCTGCCAACTGCCTGGACTTTTCAACATTAAGGAGACCATTAATTCTGACCAAATTCACAATTACAAGTGCAGAAGATCAGGCCTAAACCTACAACGAACCTCCTCCATGCTTCACTTTTGCCTGTAGACACTCACCCTTGTACCAGGCTACAGGCTGTCGACCTTGTACCAGGCTACGGGCCTTCACCCTTGTACTGTACCAGGCTACGGGCCTTCACCCTTGTACTGTACCAGGCTATGGGCCTTCACCCTTGTACTGTACCAGGCTACGGGCCTTCACCCTTGTACTGTACCAGGCTACGGGCCTTCACCCTTGTACTGTACCAGGCTACGGGCCTTCACCCTTGTACTGTACCAGGCTACGGGCCTTCACCCTTGTACTGTACCAGGCTACGGGCCTTCATCCTTGTACTGTACCAGGCTACGGGCCTTCACCCTTGTACTGTACCAGGCTACGGGCCTTCACCCTTGTACTGTACCAGGCTACGGGCCTTCACCCTTGTACTGTTCCAGGCTACGGGCCTTCACCCTTGTACTGTTCCAGGCTACGGGCCTTCACCCTTGTACTGTTCCAGGCTACGGGCCTTCACCCTTGTACTGTTCCAGGCTACGGGCCTTCACCCTTGTACTGTTCCAGGCTACGGGCTTTCACCCTTGTACTGTTCCAGGCTACGGGCCTTCACCCTTGTACTGTTCCAGGCTACGGGCCTTCGCCCTTGTACTGTTCCAGGCTACGGGCCTTCGCCCCTGTACTGTTCCAGGCTACGGGCCTTCGCCCCTGTACTGTTCCAGGCTACGGGCCTTCGCCCCTGTACTGTTCCAGGCTACGGGCCTTCGCCCCTGTACTGTTCCAGGCTACGGGCCTTCGCCCCTGTACTGTTCCAGGCTACGGGCCTTCGCCCCTGTACTGTTCCAGGCTACGGGCCTTCGCCCCTGTACTGTTCCAGGCTACGGGCCTTCGCCCCTGTACTGTTCCAGGCTACGGGCCTTCGCCCCTGTACTGTTCCAGGCTACGGGCCTTCGCCCCTGTACTGTTCCAGGCTACGGGCCTTCGCCCTTGTACTGTTCCAGGCTACGGGCCTTCGCCCTTGTACTGTTCCAGGCTACGGGCCTTCGCCCTTGTACTGTTCCAGGCTACGGGCCTTCGCCCTTGTACTGTTCCAGGCTACGGGCCTTCGCCCTTGTACTGTTCCAGGCTACGGGCCTTCACCCAGGCTGCCTTCAGTGACAGCCAGATATTGCATGTTTGGGTTCATCATTCCAGACCACCTGCTACTGTTTTTATACCCACCAGTTTCTTTTCCATGTCGAAGGTATGGCTTTTTAGCAGGTACGTCTTCCATGAAGACCACTTCATGGAAGTGGTCTTTATGGAAGACTTCTCCCGAGTGTTCATGGTTGTACCAGGGTCCTGATGGTTTCTGCCAAATCTGATCTGATGGTGCAACGAGACATCTTCCAATTAAAAAGGAAAGTGCGCAGGATCTGTCTTTTAACTGCTGCACTAAGTTTCCTTGGCCAAGCGGACCCTTTTCAGTCCTTAGTGTTTTGTTGCCTGTTTCTTTGTGCTTTGGCAAAGGATTTGGACAACACCTCTGAGAACACCTTTCTTCATTGGCATTTCTGTCTCTGAGAGGTCTTGATACAGTAAGACCACCCTGTGTCTTATGCACAGTGTTTCCAATGTTTTGATTTAGGTGGCTTTGTTTTACCTTTTTTGTATTTTTGACCTTGAACTGCCTTCAGAAACCTCAGCTTGTAGCAGAGCATGGCTTTTCCTCACCCAGTTTCATTCCTCCTACACAGCTGATTCTGTTTGATTTTAATTTTGATTTGGTAAATCTGAAGACAAAAATCTACAGAAAATCTAATAGTGTGCATGGGGTCTAACACTAAAATCTCTAAATCTACAGACCTCCACAATCTAACACTAACCCTGTAAAGAATAAATTTGTATACGTACCTTTTTCGAAGCCGATTCGACTCGATCCCACGCTGAGCTGTCAGCTGCATCTTCGCTGTGGAGGCAGTTGCAGAGGACACAGCCGACAATGGAAGACCCATAGTAAGTCTATGGGTGACATCACTCCCTATTCATTTCACAGCCGTTGTCAGCTGTGTCCTCAGCAGAGTAGGGTGGACTTCCCTACCTACATGTTCTCTTGCTGATTATTAGCACTTGCGCTGCTCTGCCTTGCCGGCTGACTAGGGACCAGTGTGGTACATGATTTTTATTTTGTACCAGCGGGAGCCGCTTTTCAGGGCATGACCCCGGCTTGAAACGGCACAGCATGCCCTTTCAAGGCGGTGCATGTGCCGTTGAAGTCGTAGCTCGGGGAAATTTCTAATATCTCCGAGACTGTGCTTAATCTAGGCTTACCTGTAGGTGCAACTTGTCCCCGAGGGTTTACAACCACTTTCATGTACTTCAATGTCGGGTGCTGCGCTGCTTGACATTGCAGTGCAATTCAGGCCGGTGCACTGCGATAAAATGGAGCATGTCTGCATTTGAATGTTGCAGTGTGAATGGGACGATTGTTACCTGCAGTGAAAGACGGTTTGCCATGCGGTTAAACGTTTGTCACTGCACATAGTGTGAATTGGTACTAATTGGTTAATCATGCACTGGACCCTATGCCTGCAAAATCCTACAACTGTTTGCAAATACACCTAGGAGAATTGATGCCATCCTGAAGACAAAGTGTGAACATACCCAATGGTTGTTAATTGATTTAAAAATACCAAATTAAAAATTCACTCTGCAGCATTTTTCCATCGAGTGCCTACAATTTTGTGTGTATATATCTTTATAATATCATTCACATAGACATCAACTGGTCTTTAGTCCTAATAAAAAAAAAAAATACTCTAACTGCTGATGTTTCCAAAAAGGACACTTGCCTGTCCAAGTATCCAGAGCTGTCCTCATGTGGGCCCGGTTCTTCACCAATCTTCGGGTGCAATCTTCGGCATGTTTACTAAGGGAAGCCGGCTGTGACTCCTTTGCGGCGTCACAGGCGGCTTCCCACTGTGCATGTGCGTGCCACTCTGTACCTTGTGAATTGTCCCGCAGCCTTCCCAGGAGGAGGGCGTGTGGGGTGGGGCGGGGGTGGGTTGGGTGACTTCTGCTGGACTGTGGGAGCAAGTACCTGCTATAACTAGGTAACCGTAAGCGCAAAGTTCCACTTAAAGGCGGACAAATGAATCCAGTGTGATTTATGCAGCTTAAATCTGCTAAATACATTCTAGTTGCATCAAAACAAGTTTCAATTTTTTTTTCCTTTCAAAAGCGGCCACAGCCGGAATAGGAAAGCCTGTTCCCTGCCAGCATCTGCAGAGTGAGACCCTTAAAGGGGTTGTAAAGGTAAATGTTTTTTCACCTTAATGCATCCTATGCATTAGGCTGCATTCACACCTAAGCGACAGCCGCGTCCGCGTGTAGCGGCAGATTTGCCGCGATTACAAATGTTTCATTTTTTTTTTTTTTTTTCTAAAGTATTCCCATTGCTGTCTATGGGAAAACGCGCCTGTCGCGTGAAAAAAAGGGTCCGGGACTTTTTTTCAGGCGACAGGCGTTGCGCGTCTATGAGATGTGAACCATCTCCATAGACGGCAATGGGAATTCTCCCCTCTAGCGACAGAAGCGTCCCGCGTCGGGCGTTTTGTCGCTTAGGTGTGAATGGGGTCTTAAGGTGAAAAAACATCCGACGGTACCGAACCCCCGTTTTACTTACCTGACTGCTCAAGTCCCGCGTGCGTCCACGTGATCCTCTTCGGTTCCCAGCCTGGCCGTTGATTGGCTAGGCTGGACGGATTGATAGCAGCGCAGCCATTGGCTGGCGCTGCTTCCAATCACAGCGGATGACGCGCCACACCAGGGGGGCGGGGCTGAGTGATGCAGTCAGCGGCTATGCCCGCCGATGTATCACGGGAGCGCGCTCGCAAAAGCTTTCCAC